>NW_025064902.1:540356-787619 GCF_019112545.1 Guyanagaster necrorhizus
TATCAGCTGAAAAAGAGTTTTACTCGTGACTCTCACCCAAATTAGACTGGCCCGCAAAGTATGTCACTTGTTGTAGCAAAATGGATGCTTGAGCGGTGAGCGTTAGAAGGGAGCCCGGCGTATCGGTATTAGGCGTTGGGTGCAAGAAGGTGTGCACGGTGCACGTCGTGGGATGCGGTAATATGCCCTGTGGGTTCTATGAGTCAGTTTGCTGCGGAAACGATAATAGACGAAATGAATGAAAAAAACACCCACCGCTTGGTAGCTCTTTTGGTCTAGAGGCCACGGAGTATCGATTTGAAACCCAGGGGCTTCGAGGGTCCCACAGACGTCCGTGGGACAGTCGAGCGCTATCGCCAAAGTCTTGGCCAAAATCAAGACATTCCAAAACGCGTCGATCCGTTCACCCTCCTCGATGCTGTCGCGCGGAGGAGGAAGCGTCGTGGTGGTGCTTGTCGTTACTCCATTACGTATGAACGAAGCAACAGAAATGGCCGGAGGCCGCCAAGCTGCCTCAGAGCGTAGTCTGTGTAACCCACAGCCAACTGCGAGAGACACTGCATCTCCGGTATGACGTCGCGCCTCGAGGAAGTTGCCTATTCGTAAGAAGTAGTATGCGAGAAGGACTTCTGCTTGAATCGTGTGTAGGAATCTGTCCGGGTGGGTGTTTGTAAGACCTGTTGATACGTGCTTGAGAGCGCTGGCAAGGTACTGGTGTTGATGGGCCCATACGGACTGTTCCTTTCCTTTCTGGTCTCGTTGGGAAGACAAATGAGATCCCCAAAGGTAAACAGCGGAGAGGACTGATGAACTGGGCCGTGACTGGTGACCGAGCGGCAGAGGCAAAACGGCCGAATTGTAAAATCGTGTGACGTCGAGGAAGAAGCCTAGGTAGGCGGAATAAGAAAAGAAGAGATCAAGACTAGGGACGCAATTAATCGATTGAACTGTTTTTTCTTTTTTTTTTTTTTTTCATAGATGTGGACAAGACTTACAGGTCCCGTATGACTGGCGTTGATGGTTCCTACGGACCGTGTCAGATTCAAAACAAAATCAGGGAACGAAGAAATGGCGCACTTGAACGTTGAAGGGTGGCGCGTCCGTCCGAGATGAAATTGGTGAAGCCGAACCTTTTTAATAAGATGAGCTTCTTCTAAGCGAGCGGCTGAGGAAATTAGGGTGTATCACCTGGGGGCGGCGTAGATGTTATTGACAAAGAAGTCGACGCCGAATATGGAGAGGAAGGACTTTGGGCAAAGGTGTCGGAGGTAGATGGGGCGTAACCGGCGAGGCTTTGGACCTGCACGTTCTGGTAGGGATCATTGGAGTACGGGTCGTGGAGGGTGACAGATGGAGACTGGTCCGGCTGCTCCAAATCTTTCAGCCTAGCCTCGAGTCGCGCCACCTGATCTTCTAGGACCTTTGTCCTGGATCGTCGAGGACTGTCAGCGTACTCGCAAGGGTCGTCCTTCGGATGTCGGAGGCAGGGGCCACAGACCGGCTTTGTGCCGTCACATTTCTGGTTAATGAAAAATTAACAACATATGGAGGCATATGGCACATGCACACACGATCTTTAAAAACCTGGAATCATGTGTGAGTACACCGAGGGAGGACAAAGGACGCAGCAGACACACCTGCAAGTGAGACAAGCTTTACCGCGCTTCAAAGGTTTGGATTCTGTAGTAAGCTTCTGCATGGGAAGGGCGGGCGGGGCAGCCTTGAAGGGCGGAGGCAAGAAGTAAAAGGTTTCAAGTTGTACTTTGTAAGAGCCCTTATATAGAGCGGAGAAAGTGCCGGAAGGCTCTCGTGCGGATCTTGGAGCCGAGTCCCGCAGTCACCAAGCATTATGAATCTGTTGGAAAACCTTGAATAACAATGCTGTGTCTCACTGATAGCAGTTATTCGACCAAGTCGACGATTGCTACCGAACAGCCCGGTCTAGGATATATATGGAAACCTATAAACAGACGTGTCACGTGAGCTTCTCGGATCTTCGTCCGTATGATGTTGAACGCTTCGCCGTCACGATGATCCACGCTGCGCACGGCGCCGCCAGGATCGTTATGACGCAGTTCTCTCAGAGTTTCGGGGGTCGCCTCATTCATTAGCAGCCTCATTGCTTCGTAAGCCCGTCATTTTTCTCTGACTCATTTTGGTTCCATCTTTGTCGGATGCTTCGTCCATCTAGAGCATTCGGCCTATGGATTCTCCTCCGACACACAATCACGAGCTTAGCTCTTTTTCTTGGAGATGCAGGCCCCCCCCCCCCCCTGCGTCATGAGGTGCATCGAGCATAACAACTCTCTTTTAGTGGGTGCTTATACTTACTTACTTCTGTCACCCAGGAGGCGCGGCAACATCAAACAGTTGCTGTGCCTTCTCCGCATGCCGGCAACAACATCGGATCAAGTCTTCGGGACTCTCATGCCTACCCCCGACATTTTCTCTCGTCTTCTCTAATTCATCATGCGAACGAATCAGAGCCATCTTTCATCGAGGATCACCCCCCACTGACTCACAATGAGTCTTTGTTCAACACCCGCCATCGGGACGTCAACCTTTTTTTTGCCGCAGGTCAGCCTCGCAGTCTCTCCCTCGCGCATGCTCAACTGCCTTTTGATTGGTGCACGTATAGCCCACTCCAACCAGCACCAGCACCAGCACCAGCACCAGCACACCGGAGAATTTCTTCCGAGCGGGCTTTCTGCAAATCTTTGCACAGCCTCATCCTGATCGACCTGGCCCAGGGGCATGGGCGACGCAAGCGTGTGATTTGATTCATTCGACTTGGCCCCGAGTCCATTCCACCAGATCTCATTGCTCGGAACAGTCCCGGGAGAACACGACGAGCACCGGCCTCCCAGCGAAATGGTATTTCCAAGCATCGATGACGGAGAAATCAGCATGGCGTGGGCGCGCATGGCCCCGAACGTTAAAAAAACTTTTGGCTGGCACCGTGGCACCGTGGAGATTCAAACACTATTGCATCTCCTTCCAGATTTATTTCTCGCCATCAGTGGTTTGGAGATACTTCTCCGGCACTGTTCGAAGCATGAGCACATACCTTGAACAGAGTTGGGTGGCTATAATTAAATGTTGGTCTTGTCGATATTGACATCGGTGCATGTTGGCGACCGTGTTGGCTTCCCGGTTCTTTCGGGTAGGACGTCCCTTCCCTGCGTACAGTTCAAGCCTGCGTGAGTACACTCAAGTGTATGCTGTAGCCATTCGTTCCGACTTTGGTTCGCTCTCGGGCCTTGGAAGCCGTGTTCTAAGCGAGCGAGCTTCTGCGCAGGAAATTGCTTTCGGATTGTCCCGGAAGACCAAGATACAGGTAGCTTCTTTAGCGTAAACAGTCTTGGTGACGACGACAATCCCTGGATGGCCTGATGACGACACCACCTCAGATCAATGGTGTCATGAGGGCGATACACCTTACATAGCACGTAAAACTTTACCAATCCGTAAATGAAACTCCTTAACCACCACCATGACAGAATATGACTGTACTTGACTTTGCTCAATTATACCGGCGTAAACTGACGACCGGAAGACCAACCTAATTACCCGTGCCCGAAGGCCGATCGCGCGTTATGGGTCCACGTTTATACCTTGCTAATTAGCGTCGTACCTGGAAACCCAAACCCTAAAACATCAGAAAACCTACGCGGTTATATAAATGTCATGCCCAAAGGCGCGTCTCGGGCTCGGTGTGATAACCAACCACGTCGAGCAGTCAGACCGCCCCTTTCGAGCCACAACCCCCCGTGGTCAGAGGAGCAAGTAGCAGTTGTAAATTTACTAGAGCCGGGTATATAGTCACCGATAGGCAGGCACTAACCATTATGACAAGGCGCCTAATGTCAACCAGCGCTAAACGAAGCACAGTTCTGAAATTTAAAAAAAACTTTCAAATGTTCAATCTGGGCAAACTCTCTCAGCGGTTTCTGCACATGGCATGTCGTAAAGAGATCTTCTTCCTTGTTGTCGAGTTTATGCCATGGAGTGGTATCGAACTTGTGATCACCAGAGTGTTCGTCTAACGCTATGAGATCAATCTGAACTGAAGGCTTCACCTCGTTCCGTTGAGTCTACATTTGTCATTCATCACTGGCAGTTCTTTGATGACCTTGTGCTGATATCCTGATATCCCTGCACCATGAAATCAGGAAGCGGAACCCACACCCACCCATCCACCCAATCGATAGCCGGCCCGCCGGGCACGGAACGAACAGGGATAGGACCCTGGTCCTTGATCAACGGACCATCACCAACTTTGTTGTGTTCGATGGGTATCGACGAGATAACCCCACGTTCTACGATGCCGAGTGTCTGTCGTCGTCCAGAAGAAACCTATTGCGGGACACATGTTCCAGGCTCCGCAAGGCATCGAAACATGACATGATGGATCGCGATAAAAGTAGGCCTCTCTCTCCATGGCACGGTTGGAATCTGGACCAAACTGTTACGACAAGCACCCCATACCGTGTACGTTCTACGGTCTATTGGACCCTGTGGAGGCTCCCATTGACCACTTGACATCAAGGACGAAAAAAAAAAAATCGCCCCGACACTTTGCAGTTGAACGGAGCCGGGGCCAGACTATAGGGGAAAGACACATCGCACCTCGGCCGCGGCCTATCATCACATCACCAAAACACACGAGATAGCGGGGGGGGGTGGGGGGGAGGGATCCATCTATGACTTCCCTCACTCTCGCCACCTTCGGTACGATCCTCATCGACAACATCCACCGCCCCGATGGGAGCACCGAACGCCACCTGGGCGGGGGCGCGCTATACGCCGCGATCGGCGCACGCGTGTGGCTCCCCCCCGAAACGATCCGGCTCCCCACTGGCTGCTCCAGGCGGGGCGTGCCGAAGACGACGACGACGACGACGTTCCTCGACGAGCTAGAGCGGTTCGGCGGGGTGATGTGGGCGTGGGACGAGGATTCGGAGGAGGCGATGCTCGAAACGGAGATTGTGTACACGCCAGGAGGCGCGCGGAGGTTCGTCGCAGCGTACGCTGATGTTTCCCCCCCACCCCCATCCAACTGACGTGTTATGTTGTTCCAGTTTCCGCTACCTCAACCCCCGTGGTGGTGGTGGTGGCCTCCAGCCAGTCGCGTCATGGGCTCACCGCGCAGGATACCTACACTTCTGCTGCTCGCCCACGGATCTCTCCGCGTCCCTATCGACTTTGCCGCCCTCAGCGCCGCGTCCCAAAATCATCTACGAGCCGCTCCCCCTCGCCTGCGGCCCTGCGCACCTCTCCGCTCTCAAGTCGGTCCTCCCCCTGGTCGACGTGTTCTCGCCCAACCATGAGGAGCTCGCGTCGTTCTTCCACGATGAGGAGGAGGAGGGGGAGTCCATCGAAGCCCTCGTGTCGACATACGCGCGACTCGGCGCACGGACCGTCGTCGTTCGCGCTGGTGCGCGCGGATGCTTCGTCGCGAATATGGATCCTGCACTCGGCGCGTGCGCGAAACGGTGGCTCCCACCGTACTGGACAGACGAGGCGTCGCAGAACGTCCGCGACACGACGGGTGCGGGGAACAGCTTTCTGGGGGGCTTGTGCGCCGGGATGGCAATGGCGCTCGCGGGGGATGATGTCTTTCTTGGTACGTACGCACCGAACGTAAATGTGGGTGGGGTGGTTGGTTGGGCTGAACGTTTGACAAAAAAAATTCAATGCAGGTGCGGCGTATGGTGCGGTGTCGGCGTCGTTTGTCGTCCAGCAGCCTGGGCTGCCGA
Organism: Guyanagaster necrorhizus; assembly: GCF_019112545.1. NCBI lineage: Eukaryota > Fungi > Basidiomycota > Agaricomycetes > Agaricales > Physalacriaceae > Guyanagaster > Guyanagaster necrorhizus. The sequence goes on from NW_025064902.1 coordinate 546,116, forward strand.
GTTTGTTGTTCTGCTCGGGGGAGGAGACTTGGAATGGGGAGTGTCCGCGGTGGCGGTTGGAGAGGTATTTGTCCCGTGGTGAGTATGGATGGGCTCGTTGAGAGTCTACGCTGACTTTCCTACAGACAATTTGTGTATAAACGAGTAAAAGATGCATGTATGCCTTTGTTTGACGTGGAGGCGTACACCGCATGGATGGCTAGTCCTTATCCTGGTGGGTTTGGCCTTGATGCGTGCGCTACATCAAACTCGGGATGTGAAAGGAGAAAAGAACGGAAACTCGCTTCGTGCTTACCACCAGCGCTTGTCACCTGTCGTCCTGAATCGTCAAAGCAAAAGGGGGGGTCCATCCAAAATGACCGTCCCCCCGTCCGCAAGGTTCGACGTACTCCGCGCTTCGAGGGGTTTTCTCAGTTTTCTAGTTGTGACCTCTATTTCAGAGCCTATTTGAATCCCTGTGGCTTTTTGTGGCTGTGCTTTCTGAGATCAAATTTCGAGAGCATGCCCGCGCGCGACTTGTAAGCAATAATATGAGACCCTCGAGTCTCGCCTTTACGTTCTTTCTTCGCTTCGATATTACCATGCAACCGCTTGCTCCTCCCTGGCCTTGAGTGTAGGTGTCGTTGTACTTGCGGGGTGGGGGGGGATGTTACCGCGATTTGTGCGTCTGTGTGGTTGACCCAGTTGGGAGTGAGTATCTGGAGTCTTCATAAATGTGCTCCCTGCAGATGGCCTGTGCGTAGCGCACAGCTAACGTCGATGAATTGAAGGGGAAGGTCGGGTATGAGTTCGTCAAGAGTCAAGATGTCAGCACCGTGTTTGCTTATGACAATATGCACATACCCATTGCAAGAGAACGTTCAATCAGGATCTATTATGCATCTGACCCGCCTAAAGCATACATGCGATTTCGCACCGCTGTTTCTCCGAGTCCTTCAGGACTTCCAATTTCGAGACTGACCAGGCCGCGCTGACGACAACTATGGACCTTGAAAGAGCGCACGGTGATCTGCAGGGAACAGGATGCCCAGGTCCAAACACAGCGTCCAAACCAGAATAATCGATGGATGGATACATATCAAGTTCGAGCGACAGACAGTTCTGGAAAACACGGGACGAGACGAGACGAATGTCATGTGGCTCTATCTTGGGAGGCCGAGTGTCAGATGTTGAAAGGCGCTGATATATACATCGACCGGGAAGATAATTGTTCGGGATTCCCTACGACTGGTTGGAGAAAAAAAAATGAAGAAATCTGCATTGAGATTAACCAACCCAGGATGTATTTCTTGGATAATGTGCAAGTGCTTCGGTGTGGACAGCAGCAGTTTCAGGCAGGCTTTGTCGTCCTTTCTGATACCCGAAATGATCGAATCACTTTTATGCCTCCAGTGAAAGGTATATTGCACGAGATAAATCCGCGTGTCCCGGAAATTAAGCCTTTCAAAACCGCTGCAATCCGTCGAGCGGACTGCTTGAAGTGTCGATATAAGCGGGTATTATGTCTGCATGGCATGCCATGGCTGCCATTCAGTAGCAAGCAATTGACGGAAACGTGCCGCAGCTGGCGTGACCCTTCAAGGAGGATGCTCAAGCCGAGAAAGCTGGACAATTCTGTATGGTCTGGAGAGATCGATGAGTAGGAATGAGAAGGTATCCCAGCCCTAGTCGTACTGTCGAACAGGTGGAAAGTTTCGGCTGGGCTCTAGCTGCCATATAGGCGGATTCGTTTCGCGAACAGTGGGATATGAGATGATGGAGGTTTTAAGGCGAGTCGAACGTATCTTTTGCAAGATGTAGAACCGGAAAGTCGGAGGACTGAGAAAAATGATATTGGTGAGTTTGATGGGAGGAGGCACAGGAGACCAGGGAGCAGGATTTTAGGGGATCATTCAGCTAGCCAATGATTGCATCTATGAGTTGTTGGGGAATGCTGGCAGACATTGGTTTGGGAAATATTAAGTAGGAAGGGAGTGAATTGATGTACATGCTGATCATGTTCCGCAGACACAGCAATGTCTGTGGGAATTGCGTGACCAAGAACGTAAAAATACTGGTCATTCGCGCCAGAATAGGACGGAAAGAAGTGAAAGCGACTGGCCCACGATGATGTATCAGGAAACATGATAGAGATGTCAGGTATGAATGTTCGGTGAAACTATTGTTGAGCCTCTTAACAACTACAAATCCAGTATCGCTCTGATCACGGTTTTCATCTTAATTCCCATTGGTGATCATCCTTGTGAAGATCATTACCGACTCAGCCGATGGAAGGCGATATCGGACATCCATTTGGCAGATTGATGTTTCCGTAATAAGCCAGTTAAGCGCTGCACTTGTAGGCTTTAAAGGTGGTATTCTTTTTTTTTTTTCTTTCTTTTTTTTGTGGGGGCTATTGCAGCGACACAGTCGCTTTCAACGTGCAGGCAAAGGGGTCTCCAGGAATTTAAACCTGGGGAACAGACCGGGTAGAAATGCATTTTACGCACGAACGGCACCTCTGCCGAACAGTGTGGGATTCAACCACATCGCCCCTTAAAACGCGGTATTCTGACTCGCCATTCTTCCTTTTTACCATCATCTTGATATGTATAACTCTTCCAGGTAAGCTCTTCTACCCTACTATTTCTGTCATTGCTTGACATCGTACTGCAACAGAGTATGGTCTCCTCCACCGCCAAGCTACCGTACGGTTCCGAATGAAGAAGCAGGTGCTTTAGTGCACTCTCTTTCGTATACCGGCGCTTATTAGAACTTTACCAGGTCTTAGTGATGAACACACCCCGCTGAAGCCACGAGCTGTATGTGGAAAGCGTTTGGCCACGCTCAAAGTCCTGGCATTCATCGTCGTCGTGGCACTTGCCTTCCACCTCGTCAGTGACTATACCGATACCGAACGTAGACGCCGTCGTGAGGATGCTGTGGCCCGTAGAGAGGATGCCGTCCGTGCTAAAGAGGATGCGATACTCGCTGACGAGGAGCGTAGGGAGCGTGCAGAACTGGCATGGTGGGATTTGACGATGGAGAAGCGATGCTTGGGGTATGAGAAGAGGATTTATCATGCGGAACTGTTGAATGTACCAGCCAGCGAGGATGCTCACGGCTGGTGCATGAAGACAAGCATCGATATCCACGGTATCACATATGATCATCCTGAACTTTGCACCTCGGAACTGATAGTGCGTTCTCTTCTGGGTTCTCTTATCGGTATTAAAAAGTCATTTTGTTTTTCGACAGGATGGAGCTATAAAGACTATTGGGCACTGGACTGTCAGGTCCAACGAGCCGACGTGTAAGACCTGGTGGGGGGGTCATCAGAAGAAGGTGAGCGTCCATGTATGTCAGACTGTTGATCGGTGTACATGCTCATCACGGTCAATTAGGACTGCTTTGGCGCTCATAAACGGGTACGCCACATCGCTGTTTCGGTTGCTCGACATTGGGCTGACGTGACGCGATCGTTGTAGCGGGTTGAAGCAAAGTTGTTCAACCATCAAGAGCCTTGGGACAACTGGGCTGAGATGTGTTTCTCTACTCCTTCCGAGTTCGCCTGGCAGAAGTTTGACCATCCTGATACGTGTGAGAATAAGGTGAGTTGGCGGGCTGGGTTGTGCCGAGAATGTCGCACTGATGTCTTAATAGGGAAGGGATGGTATCGTAGGTAGCTGGTTTATCGAGGTCGATGAGAGCGAGTGTCCGTGAAAGATTGTCAGTATACATGTTCGAACGTTTTCTTTGCTTTTATAATGTTTTCTAGCTATGAATTGATATAAAGTGTATGTATTGCCTACTTTTGCAGAGAACACCTTGAGGCTGATATTGTGACATTTGTATCACCCCGACATTCCGCCTTGTCTCGAATTCAGTCCAGAAATTGACCATGTGACTATGGACTTCTTTTGACGGCGTTTTTCACTGATGACATCTTTCAGTCGTGTCGCTTAGACCCGTTCCGTTCAAATATGACACGTACACTGTTGAGATGAGATCCCACAACGCCACACAAATGTCAGAGCAGAAGTCGACGTTACCAGCAGCAGCAAGGTTCTTCTCTGACAACGCCGGTCTAATGCCAAAAACACCCACAACTCGGCCTCCCCCCCCCTCTGCAAATATGCACCTCCAGCCCCCCGTCCTTCAGCGCTTTGAGCGTACAGAGATCCCCAAAGTCAACATAATCATAATCCGCCACCCTCGACCATGAAAACTTTCTCAACCGCGCTACTCCTCCTCCTCCTCCTCTTCCTCCAGCATGACACCGTGATGCAACCATCTCCACCAGCGCCGTGCTGCCCCCCGCCTCCACACACTGCCCCCACAGCACCAGCACCTCCAGCTTCGGGAGGAGCACGCACCCCCCCTCCCTCCCGCCCCGAACGGTAAGCGCTGCAAGCGCATCCCGCGACATGCACTCTGCCCAGCCTGCGGGGAACGATGCCCTCTCGCGCACCACCAGCTTGTGCACCCCTGCGAACGCGGGGAGCGCCAGGCAGGCGTGGAACGCACCACTCTGCATGTGCGTGTAGCAGAGCGTGATGCGTGCCAGCACACACTGAGTTTGTGCAAGCCACGCTGCGAAGGCGGCCTGGGGCCAGGCGGTGGCGGTGGCGGCGATGTTGGACAAGCGGTGAGCGAGCGAGAGGGTGAGCGAGCGAAGGGCGGGGGCGTGGAGCGGGGTGGCGAACAGCATGGGGAGGTCAACGTCGGGGAGCATGAGCGCGAGGGCGGCGAGGTGGGGGAGGGCGATCGTGCGGCCTGGTGGTGGGGGTGGGTGTATGTGCTGCTCGGCTGCTGAGGTGAGGCGGGTGTATGTGGCGTTGCGGACGCCGATGGTGCAGCGCACGAGGAGAGGGCACAGCGCAAGGAGTGTGAGGCAGGTGGAGACGTGGCTGAGGTCGTCGAGTGTGAGCTCGGTGAGCCGCGCCCAGTGGATGTGGTAAGGGTCGTCGAGGCATCTGAAGATGTTGATGCCGACGACGATGAGGCTGGAGAAGGTCGGTGCAGAGGTGAGGTGCTGGAGGGCGCTGGTGAGTTCCCGCGTCATGACGGTTGGTGGAGTGACGGGATAGGATAGGTACACGGAGCGCAGGGCCTGAGGAACGACGTTGTTGTGTTCCGCGAGAGTGCGGAGCACCTCATCATGGCAGTGGTGGAGAGAGACGTGCTGCCACCTGTATATATCGCATAGCAACCTTTGGAGGAACTTTCTGGTCAAGATGCGGTCCGATGCCCAGTCGCTGTTCTGTCTGAGAGAGAACATCAGAGGGACGCTTTCAGAGCGCATGAGCCATGAATGTACTTGGGGTAGAGGTGGGTAGGATATCCCCCAGTCGACATTAATGGATAGGCGTGCCCAGAGTTCGGGGGTGTGAAGGGCCCAGTACCACCAGGTTCGGCAGACGAGTAAGAGGAGCAGAGGCGCATCGCGTGTGGATGGAGGCGGAGGGACGAGATCTGAGGTACGGTAATACATGTAATGTGTGGCTTTTTTAAGGTCCGGCAGGCAGCAGATGAAAATCTCCTGCCATATTTCTGTGGGTAGATATTGTTGTTCTCCCATGGTATCCGAGATGTATATGACTAAAGAAAACAAATTATCATTAAGAATACTGGGGAAAAAAAGAGCTCACCTTGATGAATAAAAAAGGTTGTCCTGCAGGAACAGAGTCATGGAAAAAACATGGGGAGTATTTATGAAGGGTCCACAGTGTCATCGACACCGATTCTTATAAGTCTCAAATAGGGGTGCTCTGAGCCAAATTTTCAGAACAGTTTCAGGGTTTAAGACAATGGCCTGGTGGATCTGTCTGTATATCCCCTTTTCTAGCAGGGTAATCTTCAAAAGAAATCCATAGACACTTTGAGACATTAGGTGTGATTATTACTTGCATGATCAATAAAGCTGAAGAGAATTCAAAGTAGACATAGCATAGAAAAACCACCAGCCAAATGCACCTTTTGGAAGGGGCCTTGAGCTCATCATTGTGCTTTGTTGGTCAAAAATTCTAACATCATCCATTGGGCCATCATATCTATATGCAGTTACACTGCAGACTTGCATCACTGTAAAACCTCCAACTCCCACATGCAAAATGTTCATCAAGTCCAAACTTGATATGCTACATCAAACTTGGGATATGAAAGGAAAACTTGTGTCCTGATAGCTTCATAGTTATCATCAGCAGATGACCCCCCCTCCTCTTCATAAGGTTGGACAACTTCAATGACTCTGCTTTGAGACTTTCTCCCTTTTGAGTCTGATAACTGAAACCTCTATGAATCAGTCCAATGTCTAATTACCATTTGAATCCTGTGTCTTTTCTGGCCCTGTTCTGAATCAAATTTTGAGACAACTTGCTGTAGTGAACTCAGACTCACTCCACTCACAATAATATAAAACCCTTGAGTCCTGCATTCACATTATTCTTTAACATTACTATGGAACCCCTTGCCAATGAGAAGACTACTCCTACTTCTACTACTCCTACTACTATGACAATCCATTCACACTATTTTCTTTGGAGTTTGCACTCATGTCTGGATGCCATGGTGGGTATATATCTACTTAGGCTGCCATGCACACTGTCTAAGATATGTTCCTCACATGCTAGATCACCTCCAGCCTGACACTGCTTAGCAATGCTCTCCTCACTGCAGCAGGATTGAGCAACATTAAAGACACACTGAATCATTTCTTGTTATTAGTTTATGCTACTATATACACCCTTATTGCCTCTCTTCAGGTATGCCACCTACTTCTCCTTTTCTCATCAGCAGTTGAACATTTCATTTTTTCACAATGTGTATGTGGCATTCAGAGGAAGACTAAGCATAGTCAATACATTCAATGGTATGTTTGCCTTCAGTTTGGCTTCCATAGGATTAGTTTATCTGTTGGATCTATACAGCAAGGAATACAATGAAGTAGTTAGCACCAACTACATGAATATGGGCTCAGGGGACATTCTAACTATGTGCTGTGCAAACATATCCAGGTTACTGTGATTTATGCTATCATATGGTTGATCCAATTGCCTACATTCATCTGGTTGGGAGCATCTGATTGCTCATGAGTGTTATTGTGCTGATGGCCAGTTGATGGTGCACAGCTACATCAAAGAATTGAAGGAGAAGTTCTTGTGTGAATCCTCCAAGCTTCAAGATATCAGCAACACCATAGTACCATGATTATGAGTGCCTTATACTTGATCAAAATGTTGTTTGCTTGTATATACATGGAACCTGACCTCAACATACATGCACTGCAAGAGAACTTTCAATCAAGACCTATTATGAATGCAAGTCAGCTTGTCTTTCATAAAGCAAGACTGCCATTCATTCATATTTTTCTCTGAGTCTTGTAGGACTTCCATTTTGAAACCGACCAGGCTGTGCTTACTGAGCATCAACAACTGTCATTCCATGCCATGCTCCATCCTGAGGACCACAGCAGTGACAACAGGTTGCATTATGATCTGAAGAGACCGGGAAGAAGGTCCAAGCACAGTGTCCAGACAGAATAGTCTTGGACTTCCTGGAGAATTTATCAGGCAATGACAAATGAATGAATATCTGCTTCAGTAATGAGTTTGAGGGACAGTCCTGGAAAACACAGATCCAGTGTAGGAGACAAAAAGTGGCAGGCTCAGTTTTGAGAGCCATTCCAGTTGAGCATGAAACATTGAAGAGAGTGGGTATCTAGATATCCACCAGAAGAAGATTCTGCAGAACCTCTGTGACTACTGGCTAAAATGAATAAAATTCATAAACCATCAAGGTAACCCACTAGCTCATATTTCTTTGATGGTGCAACAAGCAATTGAGCATGGACTTTAGAGAGAGCAACATCATTTCAAATAATGTGGGATAAATGCCAAACTTGATGTGCCACATTGAACTCAGAATGTGAAAGGAGAAAAAAAGCCAGAAACTCAGGCTTGTGTCCTGATAACTTCATACTTACCACCAGTGCTTGTCATCTGTTGTACTGAATGTCTAGTCCTGGTGGAGCATATCTTGTCTTGAGGAATCTTCAAAGCAAAATGACTGTCTGGTCTGCAAGGATGTACAACCTCAATGACTTGGGCTTGAGGCTTTCTGACTTTCAAATCGGATAACTGTAGACCTCTATTCAGAGCCATGTCCAGCCATTATAAGGCCCTCGAGTCCCGTCTTCATGTTCTTCTTCGATATTATGATGGAACTGCTTACAAATGATACTACTACTACTACTACTACTACTACTACTACTACTACTACTAATTGATTGTGCCATTTTATTTGATGCTTGCATTGGAGTCTGGATGTCGTGGTGTGTATGCTTCTACTTAGGTTGCCGCGCACACGGTCTAAGACACATCCTCATGATCCGCAGCGTGATGTTGCTCGGCAGTACTCTTCTGGATGAACATTAAAAATACCTTGAATCATTCCCTCGTCCTAATTCCTCAACACAAGAACTCATTATGCGGCATCAACCTCGCATATGCATTCAATGCGATGCAGTCTGGCTGTTCGCCTTCAGTTCGCTTATCATGGGCAAAGGAAGTAATGATGATGATTCGAAATCGAAATCCGCATATCAAAATTAGGGCACATATCCTAAGAGCTGTACCTATTTAGGACAGGGCAGCGTCATTACTGCCACCCATACCTCCACTGCTGCTGGTATCAGACATCACACTGCCATCCTCGGTCAGGGCACCAGCGGCCAATGTGGTGTAGCTCGACGAGAGGTCGATAGCCATAGAACCCCAGCTGCAAGGATGAGCATCAGTAAGAGACTTACCGACGAAATGTGGTGTTGTACTCACGCAAGGAGACCATCAGAAATGTCGTCCCCGAGGTAGACGTGAGGTCAATCCCGTCAGGCGCATCCTCGACTTCCTCGGCTATAATGGAATCGTTGGAATTGGTGGTGAGTTGCTGGGTATTGGAAATGTAGGGAGAGGTAGCTTCGACGACGGTGATCAGGTTTTCGTCAAAGAAGAATTGTCCTCAAAACAGTGGGTTAGATCTGGAGGACAAGAGATTGGACTTGCCGACGTGGTGATCGTTGTCGGCTTTGAACGTGCCGTTGTGGAAGAGGGTATCGTTACCGTGGGCTATCATATGGATCTGGTTAGCTCGTAAGGTGTAGTGGCCTGGAAATGGACTGTCAAGAGGAGAGAAGCCATGGAAAGAGGAAAACATACCAATGAAGATAGTCTCGAATTGGGCATAGCCATCGTCGTTGGTGACTTGGATACCCCGAAGGAAAGTCTTGTGCTACAAGAGAGTTGGTATTGATGGAATGAAGGGATCGAGCCAAATAGACAAATTGAAGGAACCCACCATATTGGTCGGGTCGTTGGAATTTCCATTGCCAGACACGATTACACCGGCGTAGGCACCGGTCGCATTACAGTGCCAGAAATCGATGTAAGCATCCGAGACAGGCTCGTTGATACATCAATGAGTTCGACATCGACATAGGTGTAGACGCCTTCTTGGTTTTCGGTGATGTTGGAGCAGACATATTCACCCGTCGACGTAGTAAGGGCCCTGTGTGGCCTCGGGCGCAAGGACGCAGGACGCGTTTCCGTCGACAGGGTCAGAGTCGGCCGTAAGGCCTGTCATGTTCGAGTCGTGACTTGTAGCCAACACGTCGTCCATGGTAAGAGCACATTTGTAAGGAGAACCTGGAAACGAGGGGGCTAAGCTAACGATGGTCTGGCTATTACCTGATGTGCCAACTGTGACGACCGATGGATGCGGCTTTCAGTACAGCTGACCAAGGTCTTCGTGGAATTAACCTTGTCTGGAAAGAACCGATGAGATTATTCCAGGACCTACTAAATCGCAAACATTGGGGCGATGATGTCGTCAATTCCTTCCAGCTACAAAAGCGTCACGCCTGTTTCTCTGTCTTTTCCTTGGGCGTCCTCAATCGCGGTTCGCTAAAGTTGTGTAACATGTAGGATGGAGCTGATCTGGTGGCGGGGCGATGCCCCTTGTTCCTGGCAAACCGGTGTCAAAAAAACAATGGTGAAATTTGGAAAGGTGAAAATTTATGATCAGTACCGGGCCTGCAGTCCGATAAATTATGACCCTACCGAGCCGCTTCTGTGTTAGTTCTTTCGTGAAGGTTTGGTCTATCATAGCAATCTTGAGAGGAAATCGGCATGTCACGGTCCACCGGATATGTTGGGTCAGGCCGGTGTGGGAGAATAGTGACTGGAATAACGGCAAAATGCGGACGTCACCTGACTGAGACGCGTTGTTCGGTCAACATTTTGACCTCCGAAGTCGCTTCCTTTCCTCCATCCCGCTCCTGGTTCCACCGGTCTCTCGCGTGAATACGACGCGAATTTTTCCGGTAATATATGTCGAAATTCACGGTCAATATCATATGGTGCCAAATCGCAGCGTACTCTGCTCCTTTTGCCCTCCGTGTCTGTTCAAAATTTGGCGTGCACCTTGGATTTGCCTTTACAGTAGATCCATTTGTGCATTTCCTGCCATGCAGGGCTCTTCTTCCTCTCTGCACGACTGCAACCAGAACACTTCATTGATTGCCATGCAACAGTCTCAAGTTCCGCCACCTCAACTTCATCTCGATACACTATTCGCTCATCTGATATATACAATTTGGGGACCAATAAATCCTACAATGTGGGTCCATATGGGTGCAATGTTCCGATATCTGGGTGTGCAGATGGATCGGCACCTGAGTCTATGGTACACATGAATTGTTGTCAGTGCTTGTATGGAACTGTTACGTAGAGGAAGGGTCTGATACAGACATGCCCTTGAGAACGGAAAGTGTAGCTGGGGCCCGTCGGGCCTGGGCTTCTCGTCATACTGGTCGGCTTGTTGGTCGTCTTGTTGGTCGTAGTTGGTACATCAGCGGATGCTCCGCACGTCCTGCCTTTTTCTTTAATTAGATCGTAGTGCTGATATTGCTGTAGTATCGGCGCAGTTACGACTCGCAGCGTCCGGTGCTCATGCGGCAGATATCATTGGATAAATAACCGGTGACACATTCGTTCTATCCAAATCTACGTGGTACCGCGAGGGAATGCTATGCGTTTCATAAATGCAACAAAAACTTCCACGACGCCTTTCATCCACCGTACTGAATATCTAGGCTCTCTTGGCAGAGCGTGTGCCATCTTGCGGAAAGATCGTCATCCTCAAAACAAAATGGCTCATCCAGAATGAGCGTCTGCAAGGTTGTGCCACCATCAACGGCTTCGCTTCGAGATGCGACCATCCCAACGATGATACTGTTGGCATCCTCAAATTCAAACGTCGACCCTCTCAAGTCTATCCCGCGTAGCTGAGGGACCAACTGTGAAAACTCTGTCTTCCTTCCGAGTTGGAGAAAGACATCATCGGTCACCACCTTGCCGCCGAGTTTCAGGTTCCTCAGGAACGGGGTGTGCTTCAATAGGTGCGTCAACATTTGACTGTCGAGTCATTGAATCTTCCATCTGTATACACAGATGCTTCAACACCGGCGCAGTCTGTGTAGTGAATTCTGGCAAAACGATACTATCATCCTCTCCTGTGTCACTGAATTCCATCTGTAACTGGAGGAGCCCCGGCAAAGCGAGTCTTGAAAACAGCTCGGCTATGGATCTCTCGACATTCTCGGTTATGATCAGCACCTGGAGATGGGCGTGCCAACACACGTCAGATGGTGCGCCTGAGAGGAAATCTACGTCTGCCGAAAATCTGCCATACACCAAATTTGGCGCTTTTTGTAAGAGGGCGAGGGGCTGCATGTTGTTACCCTGTAACGACACCTTGATGATTTGTTCTGATGGAAAATAAAATAGGTCGTGAAAGAGGGTCCCCCAATCCCATTCTGTGAGTCCTAACTCTTGTAACTGCGGTGCAAAACGGAACACTTCGATCATGGCTATCGGCTCGGATTCTGTGTCTGGTTCACCATGTAGGTAAACAGAAAGCGAAGTAAGGTAACTCAGTGAACCGGAAATGTTGTTGAAAATGCGGAATGCAGAGAAGGGAAGACCGATGGAGAGTGTTTTCCAGCGGGGAGAGGTGGAGAGAATTACGGGAAGAATGGGATGGTCGGATGTATCTTCACTGCTCTCGATAGCGACAGTGAGGTGGTGTGTACCGGACCTTCCCAAATATGTTCCTCGACGGAATAATGAACGCATGTGGCCCTGGTATCTGTGAAGTTGGAGCCGGATGAATGACCAGAGACTAGGTGTGGTTAAAGCAACTTGACGCCATCGAGATGAGACATAGGATAAGTTCCACGGAGAATTCTTGATATTGAGGGAGTCCAGCAATGAAGTATCCGTGTCGCTATCGTTGGACTGTAACAGCTCGCTGTCCGGATGGATACATGAAAGAAAGATGTGGCTCAAAATCTCGGGGGGTAAACGACGGACGGGATTCAAGACAAATTTCGAGTCGGCGATGTGCTTCACTGCTCAGTTCTGCTCTTTCAAGAGTGAGTCGAGGGTGTTCTGGGTTTGTGATATGCGTTGCTGGAGGAAGGCCAAATACTGCTCTCCCTCACGGATAACGGCTTCTAGTTCCGCACGTTCGGCGCATACGGGAGCGTCATTACAGGCAAAAAAATCCTGCAGTTGAGCGATGGAGATCCCATTGGGAAGGGGCTTTTCAGATGGCGCGAACCCGCACTGAGGACACTGAGATAGGGTTGTGATCATAGTTTGGTAAGTCTGAGTCAATGAAGGAAGCTGAAGAATATCCACGTCAGACGTAGCGTAGAAAAACCCAGTCAAAGGCACCTTTTGGCCGTTCTCTTGTGATATTATTATCTGGAAATACATGGTACCCCTTAAGCAAACACGTGGACTTGAGGGCAGGCCACCTGAGTTCAGAAGCAGCATTCGCACTCACCATGTTCTTGCCCAATGATATCCTTCATCACTGCCAGTCGTGTAACTTGGACGCTTTTCTCTTCAAATACGACATGTTTCTCAATGAATTAGCTGGCCTTGGTTATTATAAGCGCTGTAGAAAAATTGCCACTGTCCACCATCATCTTGAAGGCTCTCGACACAGGCACCGCTCACCAGCAACGATATTCCGGCAGCGATGACAGAAGATACGTGACTGGGCTTTCCCCAGAATGGTCATGGTGCAGCAGAGTGCGTTATTTTCTGCTTGAAATCAGAGGCGCGTTCTAATCTCGACGACAGCAGTAACGGCTCGCTCGTGTCGGCTACTAGCGCACATGCAACCTGCATATCCATCATGGCGGGGAAGAACGCTTCAGCAAGCTCAGTCAAGAGGTCGCCTATTTACACTCGATAATATGTGGACGGTGCATACACCACATGACACGGCGTTAAGACCAAGCTCAGAAGGTTGTCCGAGCCAATGGATATGGCTTCGGCGTTGTATTTGCTTTCTTGTTTACGACGACAAGAATTGTACGCCAACGATGGCCTCTTCCTGGACATATTTCTATCGCAGTACTCTGTTTGGACGACCTAAGGACGGCGTGAGGAGGCTTGTGAGCGGATGAGCGATGTCCATGTTTTTGGAAATAAAAGTTCTTTTTTGAGTGCGTGTATCTCTACTGACGTAGGGCCCATGCTAACGGAGGCAGCAGCGATACGGTACTCCTGCGATGTCTATTATGTTTTGGAATGGCGCGCATATATCGGGTTTATAACCTGTATTCGACCTGATAGGTTCATCACGCTTTGGAGGTACGCCGTTTCTTGTTTGCATATTGGCGAACGGCTAACGTGGAAGCAGCCTAACCACCATGTCAACCTTAACACGATCAAACGGAACCGCAAAGTCTGCAGACATGACTGATATGCTGGCTCCTAGTCGCATCCTTATCCGAAATGAACTGTCAAAAGCAAAACTTGTCTGTTGTATTTTTGTGTGATCACTCGACGGACACGCTCTCTATCGGTTAGAGTCTGACCCCAATGGTGACCTTTTCACATCTTTGGACCGTGGAGCAACGTTGATCATTAATACGATAGACGAAAAATACTCTTAATGACCACCTGCGCCTATTCACTAGATCCCGCAGCATCGCTCACGCCAAAAACAACGCACTCAACATAGATTATGGTTTCGACGTGGATATCGGTCTCGCTTGCTTCATTGCCATGTAGGGGCATGAATTCGAAGCTTTGCCCTATTTGTCGGGGTCAATTGAAATCAATCCGATACAGGCCTTCATCGAATGTGGTTCCCAAATGCCGGATACTATGTGCTCGTACATAAGCAGCGCGATACTCCCTCAAACACCGGCTCCCCAAATACCATCGCCGATCACTCCGATACCGCTGGCTGATGTTCCCTCGCTCATGGGAGTGACACTCGACGCAATTTACATCGGTGCCACCGTAGCTGTAGTGTTCGTGATATTTCCTAGAGGATTCGCGTCGATGCTTACACTACACCTTAGTTTCTATGGAATTACTATTTTGCAGACTGTTATCTATTACAAACAAATTCCCAACGATCCGTGGCTCTTTCGATACGCGATTCGGGATCCTAAGCTTTCGCATTGGGCTTGGTTCACACAACATGGACTGTATACAGGTCGCCTTTTTGTGGTGCGTTGCTCGCACGAAGGGGACATATATCGAGGGTTGTATCTTGACGTAATCCGATCTGCAGGATGCTCGATACACTCCATATTGCGCTGAGCACCCACGCATTCTATTTCTACCTTGTCGAATCGTTCGGAAAAGATCTCGCCTTGTTCATAGTTATTTGGTACGTCAAGCGGTGCCTTTTTTCTGTCGAGTTCTGAATTTCGAGCCACTTTCAGGAGCTTTCCGGTAACAGTTTTTCCTCGTCTCGTTGATCTGTAGGATCGAGTCCCCTTTTCCATATTAGCTGCAGCGTTTGGTCAATGTGCGTCTTTATATATCCTTCAGCAATCCGTGTCTGACAGGAGCCCAGATGCTGATTGTGTGTGGCGTGCAAGCGTGCGTCCCCTTCTATCTGCGCTGTGATAAATCGGAATCGATGCCACAGCTTGTACGTTGTCAGAATAGTGAGGTGTTCGTCTTCGTTCCGTGAAAGATCCTCTATACATTCCTAACTGTGATCGTCTCACAGTCGGCAGTCATTCCCATACGGTCCTGCCACGTTTTATCGTAGGTGTTCATGTTCACGATACCTATGCGGACGCCAGTTGACACTGGTATCCGGCCCCGCAGTTCCTTGCGGTTGCTGCGACGCTTGGTGAGATACTCCTTGTCCTGGTGAAAGAAGAAAGGTATAACTTAAATTCCCCGCAGGCACAGGATCCTGTAAGCGACACTCCTATAATTCCGGCGCCGTACTAACTCGACTGCGCTTGTTAGATGCGATTTATGATACATAAGCCCTCCGGAAGGTGACCGATTCTTCATTGAATTCATTTCCACCTTTCCCTCTGTCTAAATGTAGGTATCGTTATCACAAAGATACCCTAAGTCATCGACGTACGAAAGGATTTTTGTGATGCATTTTGGTGCTGAATCCAACACAATGAAGTTATTTGAAGAAACCAAGGAATGGATACTCTAAAGTATATGCAAGGAGAGACATGCGTACAGTCCAGCATGATCTTCGTCCGACAGTGGGCATGTGCGATGCATAATTAAGCGGTTGTTGGTATTAAGGTTACCATATAATATCGGCCGGTCAACGAACTGTCCTGCTCTATTATGGTAGGCTGTCCCTACTCTCTTTCTTTCTGTTTGGTGACAGTGCTTTGATAAGTCGTTCCTTGGTCGTTACACCGAGTTGATGGTCTGCAGTCTCTTGCCGTCAGCACGAGACAGCGCTATTGAAGGACGTTAGATTCAGGTTCGACTTCATCCCAGCCGACCAGGCTTCGACACACCGAAAATGAGAGTGTCCCGAGTACGACGGGAACACCTTAGTCATCGTTTCGGCTGACACCTATGGATCGTACGTCAGATATCACTTTTTCTACCTTTGGCTGACACGCTATCACAACAGGCCATGGTCTTTCCCCTCTTTAAGTGACTGCGTTCTTCCAAACGATGAAACAGGTACTCACTAGGCTGTTATTGTCATCTTGGCACTTACACTTTTGCCAGGTGCAAGCACTGAATACACTGCTGAATCCACAAAGAATCTCTAGCCAGTGTTCATGTATCCTTCAAATCCTGGCGTTCTCCTTCATCGGAACACTCTTTGCCTCGTTGACGACACACGATGTCTAAGACCGGTTTCGTCATTGTGAGGATGTGGAACAAATGAAATTAGAGGCAATTGGCGCCGGAGCAGGAGGAACGTAGAGAAGGAGATGGGGGAAAGAACGATCAGGACCTGTGAAAAGGAGAAACGCTAGAAGCGGTGATCGGGATTCGAGAAAAGGGTGCATCACACGAAACTACTGAATATCAACTGAGGAGATTGAACGCTGCTGGCGCATGAAGACAGCGATCTTCATGGCGTCGTATGCCTATGTACCTGTTTGTTACGAGGAGATCGTAGTAAGTCTTCGTCTCCGCTCTTATCGATGATACTAAGCCGTTTATTCATCGAAAAGATGGAGCTCCAGCATCGGATCGTCACCTTGACTAGTGGGGCAATCACGAGAAGAGTGTGAGCGTTCACATCAGACCGTTAACCCGTGCATCCGCTCACCATCCTTAATGAAACACGACTTCTATGGCTCTCACGTTTGAACTCTCAGCGGTGGAATAACGTTACAGTATCTCGTTGAAACCCGTATCAAGAGCCCTAGGCGACGTGGAGAGGACCCCCAAGGAGTGCATTCGAAGCGTTCTGATCATAGTCGGTCAGTGTACCTTACGTGCGAAGAATGTTAAAGCTGATTGTTTCGTAGTGAAAAGATAGCATCGTCGGCACTCATTCCATCAATGTAGATGCATCTGAGTGAGGTCCCTAGCGTGGAAATTTTGTTTTCGTTTTTGTCACTGCTTCCTGCTGTCGTGGGGTTTCGTGCAACACGTAGATTTCTCTTTTTAAGCGCGCGCCAAAGTATCTCCATGAGTAGATATTCTTATTAACTTTCAGCAAGGAACGACCGCTCGGATCATAGGACACTGGGCAAGAGTATGAGTATGTTCCTCTTTCGCTCGGTATATTGTTCACCTGCATTCTCCGTGCAGGACTGGGAACGCCGGCCATCAGATCTCAGCAAGTCAAAGAAGATCTGAGCTCAGACATCAGGGATTTTCAGCTGCGCTGTTGGATAAATCAAGGCCCAAACCATCTTCGAGCCAAATCCCGTCATCACCACCAAGACGTGCATATTTATTACTCGATTTACGTAGGTTCAATTTCTATCGTGTCTACGAAAGATTCAGTGCTCATTTTTCCTCAGCCAGTCTCAAACCCTGCTGACATCGCAATGTAAGTGTCCGATTCATAAGCTTAGGACAAAGTATGCCGGTCCTTGCCTTTGTAACCGTACGTCGGCCAAAAAGGTGATCACTACAATCTCCAGGATCCCCGATACACTTCACGTTGCGATAAGCACTCATGCCTTGTATTTCTATCTGATCGAATCGTTTGGAAATTATCTTCCCCTCTTCGAGATCATTTGGTACGCACAACTCTCATCTACCATAACTCTAGGTTCATCTGAGTTCGCACCTCGCTGGCAGGAGTTTTAAGGTGTGCCTATTTCCACCCTTCATCTATTATATGAATGTCCGAAATTCCTTCCGTCCTTAGTTGCAGCTCCTAATCAAAGTATGTGAATTTGGTACGATTTTGCACTCCTTCTCTAATTATTAACCAGATTTTAATCGTTGTTGGCGTCCAAGCGTGTGCTCCTCAACTGACTCTCGAATGATCAGAGACTCAACCATCAGTGCTACAGCTTATACGCCGTCAGAGTATTAAAATCTTAGTCTCTGCCGACATTAAAATAAATGAACCCTGACTGTTGGTCTCCTAATAATTGGTCGTAATTTCCATACGGTGCTGCCATGGTTCATTGTACGTACTCTTCTTGCTCGTTCATAACTCTTCCAGACTCCGCCCGCAGTTTCTTGCTGTCGCCGCTTCCTTAGGTGAGACCTCTTTTGTCCTAAATAACCGAACTTGAAGACCTGAATGAGATTTCCAAGGCGCCGGAATCGGTGAGCAATGAGCATCGATTTTGTATATACAGTTCTGACTCGCAGATACGTTTCTAGATATTTTTTATGATACGTATGCAGCACGCCTCTTTATGGTGGCCGTCTCCCATGCTAACTTTGCCACAGATATACCCCATCAAGCTTTCTGGACATCTCAAACATCAGCGTAGGCTTCGGTAGCCGTATACTAAACGTATGGCCACACTAATGCTTCGCAGATATCTATTTATGTAGTCTTCTCTACATTCGCAGGAGCGGACTTCTTCATCGCCGGTACAATGTGCTACTACTTGCACAAAGGCGTGACGGGCTTCTCCAGGTGTGTTGCCTCTTCCATCCTTCATGAATGCAGATAAAACCATTCCCGGATGATCGCAAAGAGAGTCGAAGAATATTGCATTCCCGAAGATTAGGACGTTGCTCTATGGGCTGTTATCTCGTGCTGCGCACTCGTCTACTTGACAATGTTTTTGCCAAAGCGTGTGGGAGGACAAAGACAGGAGAGGCGCGTCTGAGGTGCGCAACAAAGACAAGTCCGGGTGCCACCATTCATCGTCTGGCTTTGTCCCTCTGCGCAGACCTACTTAAAAGCAACCTGGACTATGATCACCATCCACTGCATCCATTCCCGCTTCTCCTTCCGTGATGAATGGACTAGGCTATCTTACTTCTTACCAATCTGGTGCGAGCCAGCTTGTCCCTGCGAATGCCTCGATATCTTTCACGAATCATTCGGCACCAGCATATGGAGCAGCCATGAATGTTCAGATTCATCGCAGAATGCAAGATTTCAGTGGGATTCAAATGCCTACTCCATCTATGCCTCCCGAAACACCTTCAACCTCATGGTCGCCTTCAGGCTGGAGCGCGCCATCGGGACAAACCAGCCGCCCATGCCACCGTGGCCATGGAAGGTGCAGGTGGCAATTCTCCTACCCTATCTGAATGATGATCGCTGACCGCGAAGAATCACCGTTCCAACCGCAATTGCAAGGATCTTGGTCAGTGCCACTTCACCGAGTCCAAGTTAGAGCTCATCCTTTCACAGCCCGCGTGCACGGAAACTCAGCATATATCAGAAAGAGACGTTCCTGGTATCGCAGAACGGTCCCGAAGTGAGCTTCCTAAAGACGTTCGAGAGCCCGCTGTATCAGTTCAGCCGGAACGATGCGAAGCGGAGGCGACTTTTCCTCAGGTGCGAGCCCTGGGTTGATCCGGACAGGATCGAACAGGACAAAGTGGTGTGTTTGGGATGCGGGTGTGATATCTCTCTTGGGAATGCTGAGTATAATCCGGGTAACTGGATGCGCCACCGGGATTGATGTGTTGGTATCGAGAACGCGATTTTGAGTTTTGTCCTGGATGCTTGGGAAATTCGGACTGCGAATTCTTCTGTGGGGAGACCGTGATGCTCTCAGTCTAAATACTATGTATTTTTGACCTGCGGAGCTGTTACTGTTAACGAACAAAAGAGCCGTCGCAGTGTGAATGCGGCATGTACCGTTCTTGGCTGCACCGTTCGCCTTGTGTCAGGCCTCGCATGAGCATGCGCTGATCATGACAACTCCATCGAAATCGCCCTGTGCCGTTACGGATGCGAGTTCATTGATATTCGTGAGCACGGTTTCGATCACTGGAATCGAGAAAGGCGTGTAGCTTGCTGCAGTAAATATGGTTCCATACAGATCCTGGCCACTATCGGAGGATGGCGTAGGTTCGCGAAGGAGGAGAACGTTTGCCCCGGACGTCATCGCGGTCAGCGACACAAAGGGTAATGTGACCCTTGAAATTCAATGGCATGTTTTTCTTTTATCTTCCTCTAAGCTTTTGTTGAAGGTATTATTCAGAAGGTCGACCACCACTGGAAAGAGGCCTTTGCAGGGCCCAGTGATCTGGATGTAGTTGGTATCATTAATGAAAATTTCAATATTTCTTCCTGACGTCGGATTCACAAGAGTATAAAGGTGTGTAACCCATGATCCTTTGCGAAGGAGTGACAGGATCTCCACGTTGCAGATATCGGTATTCCTAGAGGCTACAACATGTAGGATAATATAAATGTGCCAGCAGAGAAGATGGAGAAAAGGAATCTTTGAAGAGTCTCCAGAGTGACTTGTACCAAATTATATTGGCGACGGGTACCACGAGGACACTAGAATACAAGAGTAAATAATGGCGGCGCAAAGAGGAAGCAGATTGCAAAAGAGATTGACAGCAAAGCAAGCCTCTAGTCGGAGTTGCTGTCAGATTCGTCACATTTACAAATGTAGGTAATTAAGGGTATCACCATCATCTTATCCTACTAGCAGTGATCTGTGTGATGCACTGGTAATTTTTGGTTGAAGATATAAGTGATCACTGTGCAGAAATAGATATCCTTGCAGCTTGCACGTAAAATAAGAGGTTGACTCGACACTGTAGAACCACGCCTGCGACATCACGAGAGCGCATCCAACAAGACTCGAACACATAGCATGCTCGCAAAACCAACTCGATTAGCGCTGGAATTTGTTGGAAATCCTCGGTAATGCGCAGGGTAGACTCCAGGCTGGTAAGGCCAGAAGGTATGAACTCATTTTTCTACAGCTCCTACAGAGCTTGTATTTATACTCTCCAGACTTATATCTAGAATTTACTACAACTTTCTCTTTCTCTCGGGCTTACTCATCAACTCTCGGCATGATGCCGGATTGCCCTTTCTAGAACTTTCCAGCAAAATCCCAACACAAACAAACAAACACAGGCAACAAAAACACCAGAAAAAGATATGACCAAACACTTAACAACAACACCAAACTAACAGACAGCTATGGGCTTACTGTGCAACGTCATGAGCAAAGACTGTTGGAATTTTGCTGGAAAGCTCTAGAAAGAGCAATCCGGCATCATGCCGAGAGCTGATGAGTAAGCCCGAGAGAAAGAGAAAGTTGTAGTAAATTCTAGATATAAGTCTGGAGAGTATAAATACAAGCTCTGTAGGAGCTGTAGAAAAATGAGTTCATACCTTCCGGCCTTACCAGCCTGGAGTCTACCCTGTGCATTACCGAGGATTTCCAACAGTGAGGGTCACAGTTCAGCAGTGATTATGGTTGAAGGCATCATCGACCAGTAATTGACAACTCATAATCGCAGAACCGACTCCGGAATTGGTTCTGCAGTTGCAGTCGACGATGGTTATTCCCCCGATTATCGCCCCATAATCGACGAATCCTGATCCTCCCGATTATTGGTTCTGACGGCGTCTAGCATGCTGTTCACACGAGTACCTCGCAACAGCCCGTAGAATTCAATCTCCGAGCTGCAACACCTGCCTGCCTCGATGCAAATACACCTTGATTCTGCAATCCCTTGACTGCAATCTAGAAATTGGGAAATAGTATGTATTGTTAATTTATTTCGTTTCGAGTACTCAGTACAACGACTTTAGTACCATCGAGAATTATTGGCCTACTTTTCAGCGGCGTCAACAGGATTTGGAATCGCTTGTGCTCCGCTTTTTTGACTGCACAGACAATGACGGATCCATATCCCGGTGTAATATCTGATTCTGACCAGAATGCCAACATAATTCCGCCTTTAGAGTCTCAAGGGGTGATACCTCATGGCAGTTCTACTGCAGAAGGTGATGGCCCTGTTCTGGAGGTAACGACACACTCACCGCCTGATCTGAGCAGTGCAGAAACAGCTCCAGAACCCCTGAGCTGGTTTGCTGAGGCTGGTTCTTTATTCCCAAAGCCTCAGGCCCAGGAGGTAAGCCGGTTAGCAACCAAATAGAGAAGAGTTTGTTAACATGTTTTCAGGACCTCACTTTCCCTATAGCCACCATTTCTGCCTTCACTGAAATGGGCCAAGAGGAGTCATCAATCAAAGTTCCATTGCAACGATCCTATGCCGGTCGAAAGCCCATAATATCATCCTCCCTCGCCAACACTCCATGCGCCACCCTCGGTGTTATGGGCCTCTTAGATCAACTGAACACCACCCTCAGAACATCACATACCCTGGACACACCATTCATCTCCTCCACTCTCGAAGACTGCATCAAGAACAACTACGACTTTGGCACTGTATATGGCCGTCTCCGCGCGGTATGGGGCATCAAAGGCCGGAATACCATCCAAGATGAGATACGTTCACGCGAAGCTTGGGACCAGAAGAGGCGACGAAATGCACTTGTCGGTAACCGGATTGTCGAACCGAATTTGGAACCTCGACGGGTCTGGGATCTATACGCTAATCGGGTGATACCATGGTGGAGCAGCGACGCGTCTCTACCCGTGATCTCGTTAACTGTGAACGTTCGTCCAGTATCGCATGCGTGGATGGACGCGAAAGATCGCGTCGACGTCTGGACGCCTATCAATGGGGAGGAATGGCCCGTACCCATCCCAAAAGATGCCAACCTTGACCTCATCCGCATCGAGATGCTGAATCTGGGAGCGGAATACACATGGTTGGATGTCCTCTGTTTGAGACAGGAGGGTGGGCCAAGCGAGCACCTGCGTGCAGAAGAGTGGAAGCTCGATGTGCCCACTATCGGACGTGTGTATGCATATGCCACAGTCATGGTCTACCTGAGTGGGCTGGGGCAGCCTTTTACTTTGAAGGACGGTGACTTGGACAGTGATCGCTGTTGGTTTAGACGCGCGTGGACACTACAGGAGATTGGCAACCACAGGATCATTGTTGGGGATACACCTGATGGCCCACTGCATGCGAAACCAATAGACAAGGGTGGGAACTATGATACTGAGATATTGACTAGGTTTCACAAGCAGCTGTGGTCCATCAGCACTGTCTATCATAGGAATCAGTGGCTGTCACTCTTCCCCAAGATGTTTGAGGTCCTGTCAGAGATGCACGACCGGGTATCCACCAATCCTGTGGACAAAGTTGCAGGACTGGCATTCCCTCTGCTCCCCAGGGCGATACCGGCATACCGAGAGAGCGAATCTCTCGAAGATGCATGGATGGAATTGGTGAATGCAATGACTGTGTGGAATCGGGGTAAGCTGTTCTTGTGGTATCCTGAACCAGGAGATACAGGCATGAAGTGGAGACCATCATGGGACCAGGTCATGAAGAGGCCTCTGCCTGTGGATGACTACTCCTGGATGACAGTTGATTGGGATGGGGAGACAAATGATAGCTGGTTTGGAGGATACTGCATTGAAAAGGGGTTTGTGCAAGGGTTGGCCATGGAAAGTGTGAAAGAGGTTGAGCGATGTGGCGAGCTGATCATTAAAGATGCCAATGGGGCAGAACATTCATTTCACATCATTGCACGCCACAAGTTCCCAATACGTGAAGACATGTACACATTGCTTGGTATAACTCCAAAGCCTCTCCAACATTATGGACAGAAGCAATATTTGGTCATTGGGCAAAGACTGTCTGACGAAAAGTTTGAGAAAGTGTCTGTGTTCGAAATGGCCGGTGAAGAAGCACAGAGGCTGAGGCATCTGGGCATTACTAAATGGTGTCGGAACATTCTTATCTGAGGTGAGTACATATTTTGTGGTTGTTCTAGATTAGTACTGTTTCTCACCTTGAGTATACATCAGCCCATTCATAGTTCACTGCACATATATGATGGTACATCCCATCCATTGAGATACTCACAAATGAAATATAATTAGCATTCTCCACCATTTGCATGCTTTTGCTGCGCACCAATGAAAACTGATTTCACTACTCTTCCTGCTCTTGCTAACTGATATGCAGAAACGGCGTATTTGCGTTTTGAATGGAGAGGAGGTGTGCAGAAATTAGTGATGATAGTAAGAAGCCAGGCTTATGGTGTTGATCCCTACCATCATAACAGCGACTCTCCCCCATCATTTCTTTGAGTTTCCTTCATCATGGTCCAATGTCAACCACTATCTATGACCAGGTCAATGACTCGAAGACATCTGGCAAAATCAGGACACTTTGGGTGGGGATTGTTGTCGCCTGGTCGAAATGGGACTGGGTACTTGCAGCAGCCACAAGGCAAGTATCATGGCCTTGACCACTGACCAGTACTTCACCTGCTCAATTGCAGGTAGTAGCGACGCACTTGGTTTCTCTTGCTCTCCTCGGAAATTAAAATGACAGACACAAGCCCGGAAGGAGCCAGCCTCTACCAATGGAAGGCTTACGCAAAATTGAGACGGAGCGACTCGTAGAATTTGCGATTTGTCTGAGCCGACTTTGGAATCTTCCCGCAGGCTGTACTCAGGACGAGGCGCTGTGTCAGCATCTGTATTGTTCCCTTCTTGGTCCATTTCTGGCTAGGATACAAGACGTAGCCCTCATCTGTAGGGGATTCGATGGTATGACGCGCAGCTCAAAGTATTTTAGTTTGCCCGCGTGACTCTGAACAGGGCTCACAAGTTGGAGTGCATCTTCTTGCTTGTTGATCGATGATACATATAAAATCTTGCTCTCCATATTTGAGGGAATTGGAGTTCAACCGTTATGATGCACCTGAGAAACGCTGAGATTTCGTGATAAGCCATATGGTTTCTAATATATATTTTACTTATGTCAATGGCTGTAGCTACCTTTACAACAAGGACTCTGTAACCTTCATCGCCTTGAAAAACTCCGTTTAAATCTGGAAAAGATCCCATCACTATTAAACCCGAAAAATTTGCATATGTTCTGCGAGGATATTATTACTGAAGAATGGAACTTCACTATGGCATGCAGTAAGTGTGAAGCATAATGGGCGTACACGACAGCCTCACCATATCTTGAATTATCCTCCGCAGAAATTGAAACCTCAAATAGAAGCAGCTGGCAATCTTCAATGTATGCAGCTGTATCGTCATCCTCAGCGAATGTAGACGTTGGAGAACTCATCCACTAACGTTTAGCATCTCGTTCTTCGTCTGAGAAATTAGGCTACTGCTGCATGGTGAGCAGACTCTTGCCACCATGGATACCAGCATAGCCAGCCAGTAGAAGGCAGTCCTCATCTTCAGTGTCGGAATCGTGCTTGGTATTGGGGCAGAAAGTGGGCGATGTCCTAGGTGATGGTCAATGTTTAAGGGTCACATTACCCTTTGTGTCGCTGACCGCGATGACGTCCGGGGCAAACGTTCTCCTCCTTCGCGAACCTACGCCATCCTCCGATAGTGGCCAGGATCTGTATGGAACCATATTTACTGCAGCAAGCTACACGCCTTTCTCGATTCCAGTGATCGAAACCGTGCTCACGAATATCAATGAACTCGCATCCGTAACGGCACAGGGCGATTTCGATGGAGTTGTCATGATCAGCGCATGCTCATGCGAGGCCTGACACAAGGCGAACGGTGCAGCCAAGAACGGTACATGCCGCATTCACACTGCGACGGCTCTTTTGTTCGTTAACAGTAACAGCTCCGCAGGTCAAAAATACATAGTATTTAGACTGAGAGCATCACGGTCTCCCCACAGAAGAATTCGCAGTCCGAATTTCCCAAGCATCCAGGACAAAACTCAAAATCGCGTTCTCGATACCAACACATCAATCCCGGTGGCGCATCCAGTTACCCGGATTATACTCAGCATTCCCAAGAGAGATATCACACCCGCATCCCAAACACACCACTTTGTCCTGTTCGATCCTGTCCGGATCAACCCAGGGCTCGCACCTGAGGAAAAGTCGCCTCCGCTTCGCATCGTTCCGGCTGAACTGATACAGCGGGCTCTCGAACGTCTTTAGGAAGCTCACTTCGGGACCGTTCTGCGATACCAGGAACGTCTCTTTCTGATATATGCTGAGTTTCCGTGCACGCGGGCTGTGAAAGGATGAGCTCTAACTTGGACTCGGTGAAGTGGCACTGACCAAGATCCTTGCAATTGCGGTTGGAACGGTGATTCTTCGCGGTCAGCGATCATCATTCAGATAGGGTAGGAGAATTGCCACCTGCACCTTCCATGGCCACGGTGGCATGGGCGGCTGGTTTGTCCCGATGGCGCGCTCCAGCCTGAAGGCGACCATGAGGTTGAAGGTGTTTCGGGAGGCATAGATGGAGTAGGCATTTGAATCCCACTGAAATCTTGCATTCTGCGATGAATCTGAACATTCATGGCTGCTCCATATGCTGGTGCCGAATGATTCGTGAAAGATATCGAGGCATTCGCAGGGACAAGCTGGCTCGCACCAGATTGGTAAGAAGTAAGATAGCCTAGTCCATTCATCACGGAAGGAGAAGCGGGAATGGATGCAGTGGATGGTGATCATAGTCCAGGTTGCTTTTAAGTAGGTCTGCGCAGAGGGACAAAGCCAGACGATGAATGGTGGCACCCGGACTTGTCTTTGTTGCGCACCTCAGACGCGCCTCTCCTGTCTTTGTCCTCCCACACGCTTTGGCAAAAACATTGTCAAGTAGACGAGTGCGCAGCACGAGATAACAGCCCATAGAGCAACGTCCTAATCTTCGGGAATGCAATATTCTTCGACTCTCTTTGCGATCATCCGGGAATGGTTTTATCTGCATTCATGAGGGATGCGACCCTCGATGTTCGTCATCGGCCATAATGGTGCCAATGGCGGTGAGAATTGGCATGGTCGGATGTAAAACGAGCACTGCTGACAGGGAGAGGATACTCTCCGCAAGGAAGGTGATTGATATCTTCGTGAGCTCTCTGTTTGATTAAGAGACGGTGGGAGAATACGAGACGTCGTATGCTCGTTGCCGAGTACAGAGACCGGTTTTGAGCCCGAGGACGAGAACAGCCTGGTATGGCTGCGGATGCACCCTGGAACGTTAGACGCAGTATCGATGTCCATGTCGAACTGCCTACTGCACGATTGAATTGGAGGTGGGAAGACAGTCAATGGCATCGTGAAGCATGTTAACTGCTGCCAGTCGAGAAGGAAGATGCCATTGTAGTTGGGGTCCAAAGAGCGTGACACGATATCCTGTAGATCAGATTGGGAATGGCGGCGGCGAAAGGGGTGTGAGTCGGAGAGACCGTTATTTTGTTCATGTGGCCGTGACATATCGCGTCTGTCACAGCGATACGGACGCAGACCGGCAGGAGAGTTTCCTGGGTACATGTAACTTGAAAAAGGTTCCGTTGGTCGTAAAACGACAGAGAGAGCGGGATGTCGTTTTGGTAAGCGGCAGAAAATATTGGTTGACAGCGAGACAATAGACAATTCCTTGGGGCTGAAGATACCTTGCCAAGTTTGAGAAGATGGGTGTGCCGAAGAGAAAGAGCAGACTCACTAGTTTTATTTCGAGGGAATGCATCTGGAAGGTTCGTATGACGGTCGACTCATTCTCACAAGCACATAGACCTTACCCTTCACGACGATAAGATATCCAGAAAGCTGAGTCAACTATGTTCTGGCATTGGCGAAATCCCTCGGAGCTGCCGCCATGCTACTACAGACGTCATTTATTCCCACAAATGTGACATGTAAGAGGGAGAGGCTACACGGTGAACTGTTCATGTCTTCTCCCTATCCACAATCGCAGAGAAGAGAAGAGGTAGAGTAATATCCGAATGTCATACAGATGGGTGAAGGTCGTAATGAGAAATTTATGCTTGTAGCTGCTGGCCTGTGACTGAATGATAAAACATTCTCTACAGATGTTTAAGTTAAAGCGGTGTGGAAGGAAACCTGACACACACCTTCGCAGAAGCACCATGGGAGCGTTGGCACGGTCCGGTTCCTCCGAGATCACGTGTTACGTTGCCGTAGATTCCCGCTTGTCCATAGCTACACCGAGACTATTACCAGCCATTCCCGATTCCCTCTCTTGGACCTAACGATACAGTTCCAACGACTCGGACAATTAGCTTCAGAAGCATACCTATCCAAACATTTAGTAGCATAAGAAATACTCACTGAAATGACTATATACCAGACAGATAATAATGTGTCTGTTGCATCAAGACATTATTGCCATTGAAACATGCCTCAGATATAACAGAACTGAATCATACATGCCTGCAGAGCCAAGATTTTTTCTATACAGTATTTAAGCATATAGTTTACACCCTGTAACCCTAGTCTTGAGCTAAGATTCAATATAAATAACTAAACTCTCTGGCTCTTAGTGTCTTGCCTGTTCTAATGGGCCTTGTACTAATACCTTCAATTCCCCTTATTCACTTATATCTTTCCCTTTTCCCTTTTGCTTTTTCTTCAGTTAGAGTCAGACTCCAGTGGCAGCAGTCTTGTTATTATTTGATTATCATCTGACATTTAGCTTGAGACTTCTTATGCTCTGGTCCAACAACTCTTAGCCTAGGATGACCACATGAAATTTTCAATGTACAACTACATCTTCTTCTCTGCAGGGCATTGACATAGGATTTTCTGAAATAGAAAGAGCTCATTCAAATGCTGGCACCGAAGATATGACATTTACTTGATAAATCCAATAATGCTGTCCTACCCAAATAACTACCCTCGGATGACTGAAAGGACATTCCTACCATTTGTCGACATGTTTTTAATCTTGTTTATACATATACGAATTTGCTCCTGCAGTCGATTTGCTTTGTGCCCTGGCTGATAGTGCCATGTTACGCATTATATCCGAGTCGATCGATCTCCTTCGAAAGAGCGGGACTTGCTAAAAGCGGGTCTAGCATATTTTATATGCCAAAAATACCCAATGCCCGCCATTCAATATCTGGCCTATGATTTGTAGTGATGTCCAGGCTGGGTGAGGCTGGTTTTTTGGGGCTTTGGAGGGACAGGTAGTGACAAAGTATGAGCCCGTGCCTTGAGCCCGCCAAAGCCTGCTCGCGTCAGGGCCGGGCTTGGGTAGTTGATCGAGCTTTTAGTGTCCATGAACACGAGATGAGGTGTAGAAATCATGTCGTCTCCATGTTATGCTTTGCTCTAAATCACCATATTGATGCTTTAACAGAATAATTGTATCTTATTCACCTTCTACAAAACTGGTATTACAATGCTACCATAACTGACCAGGACTTGGGCTTTGCATAGTTTGAGACCGAGCCTTCAGGCCCCCCAAGCTCGCCGGGTGCTTTTCAGGGCTGGGTTATGCTGGGTCAGGCCGGATTGCCGGCCTTGAGCCTGACCCGGACATCACTATTGATTTGTGGTTCTGCGCTATTCAACTCGAGTTGCGTCCGTTGTCAGGCTGGTTCCTTTGCCGATACATCCTAAGAGCCACTATGTTTCTTCATTTTCCTTGTGTACAGAATTGTAGTGACTTTATTCATTCTCAAGTTCGGCAGTATTTAGTTACAACATCTAATGGTACAGTGGCGAAAAAATAACGAATGAAAATTCATTTTTAACATGATCACGCCTTCGTAAATTCTTTCGTGAAGTCATCCATGGCATCCAAAGTGCTCAAGAAATGCTTGAACTCGAGCTTCTCTCCACGACCCACAGCCAACGACTGTGCGGTCCTCGCCGCATTCTTGATCTGTCTACCGTTCACGTCTCGCTTCGCCAGTTCCTGGATCTGCTCCGGCGTGATATCCGCCGACGCCCCCACTTTGGCAATGAACGCTGACCAGACCTGTATCTTGGACTCGACGGGCAGTTCATGGAAGTGCAGTGCGACGTGGATACGCGACAGGAAGGCCTCATCGAATGCCTTGACACGATTGGTGGTCAGGAAGAGGATGCCACGGTAGTATTCGACGTGACGCAAGCTGAAAAATTACAGTCAGACTGCGGTAGAAGAACGACAGGTGACAGCGCTTACAAGACAGCGACCATGGCATTCCGTACGAGATCATGGAGAGAACGTTGCTCGAGGAAGACATCGGCCTCGTCGATCAGAACAATGGCTTTCCACGTTGTAGCGACCTCAAACACGCGTTCGAGAGCCATATCGAGGCTGTTCGCATCCGTACCCAAATCGCCAGCACCGACAAGGTACAGGGGTCTCTTGACATGTTCGCTGGTTGCTTCAGCAGAGAAGGTTTTACCTGACAGGGAGCACGATTAGACGAACACAACAACTAGTGATTAGCACAGACGAACTGACCAACTCCTGGGGGACCAAACAGGTTGATAACGAGACCATGACCTTTGCCCTTGATGAAGTCATCGAACCCGAGTTCGCGATGGTGTGCCTCCACGAGGGACTGCAAGAGGTCCTTGCGATCCGTCGGAAGAACAAGATTGGCAAAAGCGTCCTTGTTCCATTCTACGTCCGAGATCTTCTCGACGTCGAATTCCACTGTGCCGGATCAGCTTGAGCACACAAGCTAAGAGAGACTGCTTACACCAAAGTTTATCGGAAAGACTAAATCCGAAAACCACAGTGGGCGTCACCAAGAGTTCTTCATCTGTCAGCTCGACATCGTTTGTGCTTTCTTCGTCGCGGAGGTGGGAATCCACAAGAACACCTTCAACGATATCATTCAGCATTGACGGGCGATACAAGACATGCTATTGCTTACCATTAGCATATTGGTGAGGCACCGGCTCTTCATCTATAGTGTTTCCGTATTCATTCACCTGTGGCTTATCCGACTTGGGTACAGGGGTAGGATATTTGTAGTTGGCATTGAAACGTCGGAAGGAAGCTGAGTGACATTAATTGACAGTTAAGCAGGGTCGTGAACAAATTATCGTCCTACCCCGATCAACCATGATCCTTCCCTTGACCTAGATACAGTATAACGTCAGAACACAATTGGCTACGTCCATAGAAGACTCGGAGACGAAAGGACGAACATTGTGCCTCAACAGTCTATTGCTTCCGCATTTCAACGCCGCGATGCCATTGAACTGCTTGTGATGAATCCCCCGAAGATCAGACCATTTCTTGCCTCGCTGCATCACCGTCTCCTTCAGCTTCGCAGAGTCGGGATGGAACCTAACAGGGTAGGCATCCAGCGAATCAATCTTCACTGTACCTTTGAAAAACTTGATGAGAATTTGCGTAGTAACCTTCGATACCCCCACGGTCTGGGTGAGAGGCCGGTCTATAAGATCTATGCTCTCGCAGCTCAGCTGGTAGCACTTCATACCCTCCACGTTCATGTGCATAACAGACTCCAGCTTGAACAGGCGCGGTGCGCCAGTAATAGCGCAACGCGTGACGAGGATTGAACGTGGGACAAGGATGGAGTAGAGGAGGTCCCAGGTCATCTCGCCATGGGATTTCAGCTTGTTGATGGTGCGAATAGTATTCTTATAGTCGGAACTGATGGAGGAGAGAAGGAGGTCAATGGAGGAAAGGACGTATGTGTCGAGCTGGGTCGGAGCCTTCTTGGAGGCAAGATGATCGCGATATTCCTTGAACTCGTCGAGGAACGTTAAGAAGACTTCGGGATCAAGCTATAGACAGGAACTTATATCTGATGGTCGTATAGGACCGGAGAAAGCACGTACCTCCAAAGGATCAGAGTTCCAAGAGATTCCAGGCCACGATTGAATGACGTCCTTGCAAGCTTTCAAGATGTACTCGCTTTTGATGACAACCTTGAAGGTCGGTTCCACCAAAGCAACCAGCTCTTCACGGATCGGGAGCGTACGCACGATGCTTAAAGGGTAATTATATGAGTCAAGACACCATGAACATTACAGTGAACATACACAAAGCTGAAATCCTTCCAAGGGTCATTGTCTCCTGACCGCAACAGTGGAAGACCTTCGACGACAACCTTCGAGCTCGTGTTCTGTATAATCAAAAACAAGCACATCAACTCGCCGTCCCCCCAAGGTCATGATAGAACACTCTATACCCGATACTTCCAGCTTTTCGACCACCGACTATAGTAATGGTCGACGCGCTTAACCTTCAATGTGGGCGGCGTCAAACGCTCGTCGTCCTCCTTGATAGTTGAGACCTTCGACTCGGTCTCGATGTCCCTCGATGACTCTTCGGACGCCTTCATCAAAGAGGAGAATCGGCGATGCATGATCACGGAGGAGTATGAGGAGTGGGGAGACAAACTCTAAGTGCCTGATAACAGCTCCCTTTATATTTGAATACACGCGGGAGCGTACTAGGCTCATTATGACTCCTACTTGATAGGAAAGGGTTCAATGCGGTGCATCATTATGATTAGGAGAAACCTACAATTACGTCCGAATGACATGAATCAGATAGTGCCGCTTTGTCCAATGGCAAGACTCAAAGAGAGCGCTTAGCTCTCGTCAAGTGATGATCGAATTACAGAATGTTAGTGATCGATGTCATATGGGACTGTGCTCATCCCGAGAAGGCCTCATATCATGTCTTCCGCGCTTACATATGAGGATGTCGAAGCCCAGATGCACGGGGTGGAGACGTGTACTGATAGCTCCAGAAGAACAGCCAATATCTTCCGGCTAGTTTTCCTGCAGAAGAGATGAGAATGTGGATATTTTGCCTGGCAGAAACCACTCATGTACAATCACCAAAGGAGAATTCCCTTGAGTCGTGCCCAAGGGAAGGATAATCGGAAAAGATCATAATCAATGCCCCCAAGTGAGATGCATATCATAGGGCCAGGCAAGTAGCGGTTGCTACTCAAAAATGGCGATGTTTCTCCGAACCTGGCGCTAGGTTTATTACATTCAGCATCATCTCGCCGCCAAAAAAAATTTCGCTTCTGACTGTTCCGTAACGCCTAGTTAGAGCCATTGACTAGCAAAGGCTTCAGATGGGACAACGCGATCCATTTTGTAAGACGTACATGAGCTCTGCTGGCTTCCACAGAATGTTTCCTTCAGAAATCCTCTCCTTGACAGTAAGCTATTGGTGTCAAAAGGCGATCAGAATCTCTCTCTTCACAATGTCGACGAGAATGTCGATTAGAACGACGGTGTCTATCCTCACTCAGGAGTTCTCAAATGTGCAATTTCTCCTACCATTACAGCATACGAGTGCAAGTCGAACTCTGCGCGTAATGACACGTTGTCGATAGCCAGAACGTTCGTAGTGGTGGTTATTGGTGGTACAGAAAAAGAAGGAAAGGCATTTCGGCAGCTACCGGTGAAGGGAAGTCATCGGCATATCGGGTCCGTCCCGATCTGCCCCTTTCCATCCACCATTTTCTCCCTTAGCTGACGCCTAAAGATGCTGCAGTCTTATATATTCCTTTTCACGCTGAATAATATTCTTGTATTACTGTCTAACAGTTCGGTCAAGAGGCAGGGGCCCTCCTGACTCAGGTATCTGACTATCAATGGATGCCTTATCTAATTCCGGTATCCTAGGGGCGACTGTTTGACGCAGAAATCTGCCGTGGCTTGCTCTGCCCTGAAATTGAACATCATGGATGGAAATTGGAGTAGCTATCGGATGACGAGGCTGCTTCCTCGCTTTCTTTGATGAATTCTCGCTTTTACTGTATCTGTCTTTGATACTTACTTCTGGCGGACATCCCGAAACAAGACAAAGGGTACTCACGATGGTGCGGTTCTGCGTATTTGGTATTCCTAACGAGCGCAAGTACCTCTGAACTATTAATATATTGACGGCTCCCACGATGGGTGTCACCTCCCGTTGATCTGAGCGTCTATTGTGACGTTCCAGGGTTCTTCGACCAGTGATTGACCTTCTTTCGGCACCTTGTCCTCTAATCCATGGAGCCAAGGCACGTATGTTGCACCGTTAGATGAGTGCGACGTTCGCTAATCCACCATGCCAGACTGTTGAATAGAAAGGAGACTAACGGTTGCTCACCTTGTTACCAACTCTCCACCGAGCGAATGTATACCTTCAACAATGTCATTTAGACCCAGACGGGATGCACAAATCATTTCACAGCCTTCCACAGTTCTTACCAGGAGCATGTATCGGAAGACGTGTCTCAAACCCCGCATACCCCTTTCAACGTAACCAGATTCTGAGAATAGCTCCCGCTGAATTACCGGCATCGCGACTTTTGAGACTGACGCGCGCTTCTGCCACCTCTAAACCTTCCGCGGATGCTTATGTGCTTCCTTCTGGATATCGCCTTTGACAGATACTCACAATAGCCCGCCGGAGCGCTTGACTCAGGATGCTCGCTGTTCTTTTCGGATATGAATGCCTCAGGTGCTTTGAGATTGGGTGTCAAGTACGAAATCCTCGCCATACATACAAGTAAAGCCATTCCTCCACACAGTGCTCCCAAACAACAGCTCGAACTGACTACAGATTTCACAGAAGGAAGAGCTAGTATCAGGTTGGCATGAAGGGAGACTTGGAAGTCATTGTAAGCCCTCAGATATCTGGTATCCTGAGTCCTCGTGGGCACGGTGCTTCCAACACGTAATGGTTTGATCAAAGGCGACTCTCCCCAGGTAAGGTTATGATAATTTATATGAATTTAAATAAATGCAAGGCCCTCAACATACATATATCCTGGTTCGGCTGAATGACCCGCGGAGTGACGGTGTAGAACAATCGCATATAGTGCTGGCAAATAACAGCAGCATAAGGTCCAGATGCGTGCAGTCGTGATTTCATTCAACGAGTTACAAAGCTTTTCGAAGAACGTTATGCCCTCGCTAATAGTAGGCCGCAGAGAAGGGTCAAGCTTCGACTCGAGCCATGTCATCGATAAGTGGCAGAGGAAAGTGCAAAGGCGGATGATCATGCTAGCGGTCCGAATCCATCAAGAGACGACAACAAAGGGCATGGGAGAAAGCTCACTATTTCGAAGTCTTTCGAATTATATTGCCCTTACAATAAACGTCCAGAGGAAACGGATTGATCTTGGTGTCGGGGTTCGCATGGATCTCGATAAACTCTGGTGCTGACCTGTCGCCTGCGGCAACGGATGCGTCGAAGGGGAGCTTTTGCCGGTCATAACGTCGGAAAGATCCAAAGTCAGTGAGATAATATCGAGGCCAGGACTTGGTACGAGTAATTGGGCTCGCAAAAAAGTGAATTTTGCGTTCATGTAGGGGCAAACAGGATGAAAGCCTTTTGGATATAGTCTACTCAGTCGAGAGAATGAGAGCGGTGTGTAATGAGTCAGAAAGGTAGGGGCGGGGGCAAAGGAAACCGGCTGTTTGTGGCAGAGCTTTCACCAGTGGTAGATGAGCTCAGCGTCGGTGAAGGGAGTTGTTGAGTGTGTTTGATGCCGCTGGTGTCGCGCGCCTCCTTCTGCAGAGAGGAAAGCTTTGGATGATGTTGAAGTTGTTTTGGGGCACGATACCATTGCGGGAGGGGGGGAGAAGGATCACATGGGGGTTGTGATTCGTCTTCGTGGAATGCTGAAGGTGGTATTGTGATTGATATCGGTAGCGTCGATGTTCGTGGTGGAGGGGCAGTCGGAGGGAGCAGAAATCTGTCGGTGGGTGGCGAGCGAGGCGGTACATCGTCAGGAGGACTGAGTGGCACCAGCGGAGGAGATACGATGTCCTTAGTGACCTTACGGCGTGGTTTGGATGGCTTGTATTGGCGGCGATGGCTCCGTATCTTGGTAAGCGGGTGTTCGACTTGACGGTGCTCAGCGAGTTCGGCGGCATCCACGAAGCGCCGGTATGTCGGCCTACAGTCGAAGCACATCAAGTGCTCGACTTCGGCACTGAAATATGAGTGGTAAGTACAGCTATTATGGAGAAAGGAATATTGGAAGACTCACTGCTTCGCATGGATGTGGGCCTTTAGGTTACTCAGCTGCAGGCTGCTGAAGGGGCAAGCCACCTCAGTAATCAGACATGGGTATTTTCTGTGTCAGAACCGGCATCAGAGAAGAAGAGTGAAATAACTCAGAGATTACTGACTCGATTTCCAAATGATTACCTTCGAGGTGCGTTTTTTCGTGCCGTTGGACGTCGTTCGCCCTTGTGAACTTCTTCTTGCATCCCGGATGCGTGCACTGGTGCACTTTAGGGTTCTTGGCATGAACGCGCTGGAATAAAATCAAGGTAAGAAACATGTGTAAGATGGAAAATAGATCGTCTGACCGCCATTGGAGGGATCCGGAAGCAAGCGGGGGTGAGGGGAAAAGTCGGAGGGTCTTTCTGCAACAATGCAAGTTGAAGAAAGACTTTAAACTTATGTACCTTGTGAACCAGTGCCAGATCGATATTTTCAGCCATGTTCTGCGGAAGACGCCACAAGACTGGTTGAAGAGTAATCAAGATCAGAGTCAAACAGATCCAGTCGGGAACATTGTCTTAGGGGACACGGGTGCTGATGAACCTGTATTTCCATAAAAGGATAGCACTGGAATTTTTTCGTTCCTCTTGCTATAACCCAGCCTATGGATTCCAGTATTTATGACAAAAGACAGAGCAAATCCACTATGAACGGGAAAAGAATGGGGAAAACCCAGAAGAGTGGCAACAACCTGTCGGAGATGATCCGTTTTTGGACACAAAGTAGAGTTTCACAGCGCGT
Source organism: Guyanagaster necrorhizus (assembly GCF_019112545.1). Classification (NCBI taxonomy): domain Eukaryota; kingdom Fungi; phylum Basidiomycota; class Agaricomycetes; order Agaricales; family Physalacriaceae; genus Guyanagaster; species Guyanagaster necrorhizus. The sequence continues at coordinate 582,462 of NW_025064902.1, forward strand.
GCATGCGCCCGATTCGGCGCCCGATTCATCGATCATGACGGAATCATTCAGAGGTCGGACTACCAAAATTTGAGGCTCGAGCGACTCGTTGACACTTTAGCCAGGTTAGTAATAAGTGGTAAAAATTAGATACTAAGACCACTTTCTGGGTCGGCGCAGAAGGAATAACCATCTCATCAGATCCTCCGCAGCAGATCGCTAATATTTCGATCTGAGTCCGACTCGATGGATGACACTGGGCATTTGAAACATGTGAATGCACCAAAAAATTGCGGGGAGGAAGCAGGGGCTCAGTATTAAGGTAAATGTAACACTCATAAAGTTCCCGCTATCACCATTCTCTTGAAGTCGCAGAGGATTCGAGGCGTCGAGGGGAGGCAGTTGCAGGGCCGGGTGAAAGTTGATGCGAACATTGTCGACTCACGTAATCTTCCCGCCTCTTGCCTGCTTACCACAACGATGACACTCCCGGCGGCAGTTCGGCTTATTTTCTGAGAAAGATCATCTGTCTGCTTGGTTAAATCAGATTTATGGACACATTGCAACTGCTTCTGACGTTAAATTTGGCGCTCGATATCATCTTTCCTACTGGCATTTTGTTGACTGATATGCTCAAATTTTTCGTGATTTCGTTTAGCGTCTCCCCATGCTTCTGGTACTTCACTGGACCGTAATGCCGGTCTGATTAGAGCACTAATTTGACGCGAATGGTCAGCATGTCTACGGGACATTATTCCGAGTTCATACTATATTATAGTCAGCCTAAAGATGTGTAACATTAATCACCAAGTACTTTGCAACTGCAGGCTACGACGACTATTTTTCTGACCGTGATTTTCCTTTCCAGCATAGTTTCAAGACCAATGTGAAGGGCCCGGAACCCGGAAGTTGTTTTTCCATGTCCAGAGAAGTGAAAAAAAGGACGAGAACTGGCCAAAATATCACGAAAGTGATATGTTTGTCAGGGCCATTCTTTCTGTGCTGGGTGAGCACTGAACAAGTCGAGCAGATTCAAATCGAGGGCGCATTTGGCTCACGTGAGCTTTAGGGCAGGACGACGAAAATTTCAATTACTCCTAAGTATTCTCTCTCTTCTTCCTTCCGCAACCTCCTGCTTGGCCCTGGTAGTACATCAACATTTTCCCTCCGTAGGCATATACAGAATGATGTTTATTGTTAAATCTGATGATTTTTTCGCTAGAGTGTACCACGTCGGACGAGAGTCCGGTTCATAGCCTCCCGCCAGAACTGCAGTAAGACTAATGCATTTGGTTGGTTTGCTGGCAACCGACATGTCGTTTTCTTTCGGCAGGAGATGTCCTGAATGAGCAACGTTGATTTCTACTGCGAGAAAGCTGGTCTGACATCCTTCTTGGAATGAAATCATGTAGCGTGTTCCTCTCACTTCTGTATGTTTGATGAAGAAGTGCTGCAATGAGCGTAATATATATATTCTTTGAGTTCTCCATCTGGTACTGTAGAACTTCAAGGGCGTTATCCATCACGTCACTCAAACCATCGTAAGTCGAAGTCAATCAGTGGCAATATCATTGCGGTGCTATACACCCCCAGGACCTCGGGTGTTTGTTTGTTATCCGGAAAAGTATGCCTCAGAGTAAAGAATATGATACCTTATGGGGTTCCTTGACCTGAAAGCTATACATGCCAATGGGGTGTACTGAAAGTAGAGAGTCAGAGATACAAACAAGTAAGGTAGACATAGGTGGTATTAAGTGATTAAGATGCTAAGCGATTACTGCGAAAGGGCAACGGGCATAGAAGGACATCGGTAAACAGATATACGCATATGAGGTCCATATCCATTACACTCGGAGCCTTTGCATGTCAACATTAACTTAGGTATTGAAATAGAACGTGGTGCATGAGAAGTGACTCATGAGCGTACCACGAGACGAAAGTGTGGTATTCTAAAGGATATTAAAGCACTATTAAGAGATCTCCTTTAATCTGTACTGGAAAGCTTATGTAGAATGATGAGAAGACATGGTACCAATGCTCACAAATCATCAACACCATCAGCCGATCTCAGGGGGTGCCCCTCTGGAAGAATCACCACGACGTTAGTCGTTCGCCCAATCCTCTCTGCGGACAGCCTCTCCAGCATCTCCACCAATGGCATCTCCAGCATTGGCGTGAAAATGTCAACAAAGGCTTCAACGTGCTCCACCTCATGGCTAAACAGAGGGAAACCTTGTAAGAAAGCGTATTTCATATTTAGAATAACAAGAAACGCACTGGAATATCAGATGCTCGACCATCTGCTGAAGCGGTCCGATGATCGCTCTCGCAAGGAAGGTCCACACAGTGTGGGCAACAGAGTCAGAACCATCCTCTCTAAGAAAATGACGCGCGTTTGTAGCACCTAATAGAGTATGCTGTTAGCTATAACGTAGACCTCACACAGCGTAGCGATAAGCAGAAACGCGGTGAGGGTGCTCGACAGACCGTATTCAATATATATAGTCCATCCCAACATAAAGGGGTATCGAGCTTGGCCGGCGGGATACGACGGAGCTCCTGCTTGCTAATCCAACATCCTCTGCTGATTCGTCGATCATCTCCCAGTCCTCTGGCCAAGATTCGATGGGCTGGATGTACAACTCCAGTGTGTCTGTCTCACGATAATGTTGAGTAAAGAGATGCTGCACCTACGAGTCACACGTATCAGTAGATAAACCCCCGACAAGTCAAGTTGCCACAAACAAGTATCCTCCACCCACATAGCTCAAAGTGTTGGAACCTATGCGCCGGTGATGCAGCATCGCTATTTTCAAATTCGGTTGTTATTTGTAAACGATCAAGTTGTCCAAGTCCCTCCATCGCGCGCGATTCCCTCATCACTGGAGTATGGCATTTCTCAAGTATGTAGCAACCCAACCAATATTTTTGAGTGCGTTCTCTCAGAGAAAAAAATAGAACGTACACCGAGAAGTTCAGGGAGAATGCAATGGAGACATGTTTATACAACGTAATAAATGCAGCATAAGTGAAAACCCGAACTATAACGTAGAAAATGACAAATTTCAGCCAGGAAAGCATCAGTCTGGCAAATTCCCCCTCATCATCTGGATGGCGATCTCCCTTTCGCCTTTCAATCTCTCAAGGACATCGTCGACCACTACAATGAATTCAATCAGCCCGCCGTTGAAAGAGTAAATGTGTTGGAAGATTCGCACCATCTAGGAACTGACGGCGCTGCCCCCCCCAAATTGGCCAAGTCGCTTTTTCCTCCTCTTTAAATTCCTCCCCAAATATCTGGAACGCCTCCAACACATTCACCCACTCTTTTGTGACAGGATCAACCAGATACTCGGGGTACACCCAGTCTGAAACAGGATACTTGTTCGTCTCTTGCCACTGTTCCACTACCCATTAAAGTAAGCACCGTCTGCTTGATATCGTGGAAGCTACTCACCAAAATACACCAGGCGACACACTTTGGCAAAATACATTTGCGGAGACTCTTTGGGAGCCCCGGGAAGGGCTACAATGGTGGCAGAGGAAGACGAACTGGACATGGAGGGTATCGGAGAGGGAGCCTGCACCGCCACCGGTCGCATCTGAGGAGGAATGACACTGTACACGATGGGGTTCCCATTGCAGTCGTAGCCATGAGTCACCGGATAACAGTAAACTTGGCCGTAAGGGTTCATGTTGAAGAGCGAATCCTTTGTGCGGGCAAGGGGAAGATGATCTCAAGCAGTTACGCATCCTAGTTTTTATATGTAGACAGTGAGGGCCCCTCTGAGACAATGAAGCTTCTCTTGATTGTGACTTGAAATGGTGTCCAGAAAAAATTTGTCATCAAAGACACTTTGAATGGTAATAGATCGTCCATTCTTCCTCTTAGACACCGACTTACATATGTGCCACCTTTAGAGACGATTCATGAGGCCGTGACTTTGGTGGTACCAAGTGCGAACAGCCACCCTTGTACAAAGACACGATTGTATTGATCCAAGCCATATTCTCCATAATGTGCTCCTCAAAGCTGCTTCTCCATCCAGATCACTTTCTCCAAAGCCACGGAATGCTTGCTCCCCTCAAAATTATCTGTCCCATAACCAAAATTCTTCGCTACGACCGTCTTGAACTCAGCAAGTGGCGCAAGCTTCCTTACCGCCCAATCCGCATGGGCGATATCCGTCTGCAATTTCAGCGCCTCGTCCATATTACCCTGCTTGAAAAGATCATGCAGCTTCACATGCAGCTTGGGGGTTATATTCGGTGACGCTGACATCGTCCCAGCGCATCCAGATGTCATACCGTGGAGCATGCAATCCGTCATCGACGTGTATATCCCAAATTCGGACGGAGAGAAAACCGATGTGAGCTTGTATAGCTTACCCATTTCACCGCAAGCGCGCTTTACGCCTACGATCTTTGGGTGCTCCGCAAGATCCGCGATCACGTCTGAGTCGAGGTTCAGCCCGTTCGTGACCGTTGGGAAATTGTAGATGATGATGGGAATGGGCGAATCATCTGCGATCTACAGAGGACACGATTTCGGTGTGAGTATTTTAAAGTGACATCGACTGATAGAAGAATAAGGTCCACCCACCTCGCGATATGAAGCGATAGCAGATTCAGGTGTGATCTTCAGAATCAGTTTTAACAGAAGAATATAGGTAAGATCTATGAACGAGCCTGAGTGAGTAAGTATCAAACACAGTAAGGTATATGTACCTCAGTCGGGCACAGCGAAGGTGAAATGACTGAGGTACCTGGGTAACGACGGCTGGACTATGTAGTGATCGAGAAAAGACGGGAGGTAAGTAAGTATATATATAGTAAGATTGAAGAAAAGATAACGGGTGGTTCTCTTCAGTCTCTGTGGTCAAGTCTTCTTCGCAATGCCTTGCTCCTAGTCTCAACACAATCATTCGCTCGATAAAGCATTGTCACATTACTGTATTAAATCATTACATGTTGGTGGTTAATAATATAGCACTCTACGTCTAGAAATACAAACAAAGCGGGTTAACTAGTGATATAGCTCTATATGACTCTCCGTTCTATAGGGTACGTTCCAAGTCGTAATAAATTCTTGCCATTTGGCACGCTTTTGCTCATTTCAGAGCGCGAAGACAGCAGCGAAAGCTGACGAAAATGGTGGAAGGCGTTGAGAGGCGAGCCCTGTTTATGGGCTGGCTGCGTAAGCCGAACGTCGCCTCAAGACGTGGCCCCATTTCCACAGAGACTAGAACGAAAAATTTCAGCCTGCAGAACGACATGTACATAGATAGGACATACCCAAAACACCGGCATAAGCAAGAAAGAGATGCCAGCGAGTAGGGCAGAGCCTGGGCCCAAACCAAGGTTGACGAAGAATGCACGTCCAAAGAGTGGGAAGACACTGGCGATGGCGGAGCGGAAGAAATCGTTGCCAGCGAGAACTGATGCGGCGTAGGTGGGGTACGCTGATGTGATGTATGTCAAGATGCTCTGGAAGGTGAGGTAGATGCCAGGAAGGTAGAGCGCGGCGCCGATAATGGGAACGATCCAATGGATGCTTTCCTTCGAGGTGAATCCGAAGATGAGAACGCTGGTCGGGATGAAGATGCTTGCGATCAATCCAATCTCCAGGCGGATCTCGGGCGCAATGTCGACACCCGCTGTAGCAGCTTTGGCATATCTAGGTGCAATGTGGTATTTTTGATAGAAAACATACGCGGTGTACTAGTGAACGGTTGTCAGCACCAGTACACGAAGAAAATGAAATCACTCACTGTAATAGCGCCAGAGACGACGAATGCAAGGAAAGGCAGGCCACTGAGACCGAGATTGAAGTTGTAGATGTCGGTGAATACAAGCGGGAAGGCCTCGAACCACAGGTAAAAGATTGCGTCTGATAGGAATATCGTCAATCAGGTATTGTATCAGGTCAACATGAATATTACTCACAGACAAACCCGAGGTAGACATTTGCAAACATCAAAGCAGGCTCCTTCGCAAGAATAACGGGACGGATGAGCGCTTCCTGCATCACTGCTCTCAGAGTCTCGCCCTCTTTATCCTTCTCGCTTTGGGAGCTCAACTTCTGGTTTCCCGTTAGCTTCCTGAGCCGTTGCGCGCGCTTCAGCAAGATTGTTGGCTCGTATGTCTCGGGAAGAAGCAGCGTAAGGAAGATGAGCGCGAAACCGGCGATCCAGAGGAGCTCGTACTGAGGCCACCTCCACCCATTGGCCTGTGCTGCGAACCCTCCGATAACTGGGCCAGTGATGGGGCCAGCCACAGCTCCGAGCGCCCAGATACCCAGCACGTATGCGTACTGGTGCATAGGGTATATGTCCCCCATAGATGCGCCTCCTGTAGCGAGCGCAGGGCTGCCAACAAATCCGGTGAGGAAGCGGAATGCCAGAACTGTGCTTATGTTTCTGGCGAACGCGACGGGTATCTGGAAGATGACGAATAGGAACAAGGTAGCCATGTAAACCGGGTTTCGACCTATTCCCGGAAGTTCTTGAAGTGGTGCCAAAAACATGGGTCCAATACCGTACGCTGGTTAAGACCGTTAGGATGGTGCGGACTGGAATGCAGATCAACTTACCAAGAACGTAGAGCGTGAGACCGAGAGTGGCAGTGGTCTGCGAGACATTGAAGTCAGTCATCAAGCCGGGAATTGACGGCGTGTAGATAGCTGAGCCGATGTACACGCTGAAGGTCAAGAAGCTGATGCTGAACGCGACAAATGCGCGTTTTGCGGGAGACCAATTTCTGGAAATAGAATTGAGAGATACATTCAAACATGTTATAAATGAAACAAACCTTGGGTTCTCCTGATCATCGTCTCCATACCATCCAACTATGTAAGGATCGTCTCGAAGAGCAACATCGATCTGTTTTGCCTTCTCCGCATCGAGATCCACAGCCAACGTGGATTCCCTTGTGAGCTGTACTCCCGGCGTTGATGCACCTCTAGACTTTTCCAGGTCACCGCATAACGTTGTCGCGTCGGAGTCCGGGGAAACGACTGTCGACGGCCTTTGAGATGCCGGAAGGAGGAAATGTGAAGGGACCTTAAAGTCGGGCCGTTGGTCTGCGTAGGGAAAGATACGACCATTTGAGATGTAGTTGATGGCCTGACCAATGGTAGAGTCACGGAAAATGTCTTGGACCATAACGATACAAATCTAGGTGAAGGAAGGGGAGAATGATGCACTCTCCTCATCATCAGCCGCTTTTATAGCTGAATATTTTTCCGGGCCCTGAGAAAGATGGATTATTCATCGTACTCGAGAATGGTTGGTGAGCAACAAAAAAAGATCGGTAATTCCCCTTTCGGCCGAGTTGCGTCATCACGATTGCCGTTTTCTAATGTAGGCCAAAATAGGCTAACACCTGTCAACATGAGACAGTACAGTCTGAGTAAGCCAGGAGAGAAGTATGAGTCATTATTATTATAAACAATCAGGCTGAGGAAGGCACGTCAGAGAGTTCGGGAATACCGACCAGAGTTCTTACTGCGTTCAGCAACGGAATACTGAAGTACTGAGCGCTGTAGTCCTTACTTGCCCAGACAGGATTGCATGATTGCATTGCGGTACAGGATAACAGCAGGCATCGGGCACGTAGTGGTAGCCAGCTAAGGAAGGTGCACGGTAAGAGGAGGAAGACTGGTTGGGCCCTGGGAATCGGAAATTTTGCCATTTCACGTGCTCACGACGCGTTGTGGGTCAAATTTGATATTCAAATATTCAGTGCTGGGGCTGACTCTTTTCCGTTGAAAAACGACATGGAAAAGGTGTTTCTCGGAACCAGAACAAAAGGTTAACTATACGTTCCCAGCCGCGAGGCTGAGGGTGTGTTTCCCTGGGTTCCAGGTGGAGAAATGTTGTTCGACTCGCCCGGGATAGCCGGACTCCAGCGGCCCCAAGATAACAAGAACATACAACGCCAGTTCAACGATTTTGCCAAATTCGATTCTTCCTTCACAGCCATCAGTGCTTTATGCTCCCCCAATTGCCAGCAGAGCTTCTCCTAAAGATTTCGGCCCTGGTGAGTCCTCTCGGTTTTCTCACTGAAATCCTCCGTCCTAATTTTGCCTGTAGCTCAGCCATGATACTCAGAAGAATCTTCGTCTTGTCTGCAAATCACTTCACCACGTCACTACCGAGTTTGTTTTTGCCACTTTTCGCATATCTTTCTCCGACGATGCCAAGATGTTGGATTGGAATATATTAAATGAACTAGCAACGCGGAGTACATATATGTGGAGATACGTCAAGGTGCTGCGCCTGACCCACCCTTCGCCTCTAGTATTCGCTGACTATAATGTGCGGCGGAAATCAATTAAGGATATCATAAGAGGATTGTCCAAGGCGATTGTGTCGCTCGAAAACGTTACAACTGTCTAGTGAGTTATATTTAACTTCCTTCAGGGGCTGAGCCGATTATCTTGCAGGCCACAACTAGCTCAGTTCCGTTAGATAACCAACAAGACAAGTGTTGACCAGCAAACATTTCACCGTCCGCATTCAAGATTGCTTCATCCGAATAATTCGACACCGCCAGGTAGATAGCTGTGAGCTCCATCTCCGCACTAGAGACTCATGGCAGCATCCAATCTCGTCTATATATGGTGAATACTCACGCTCAATGCCTCCTCGCAGATCCGGGGGCCACAGATAAAGTTGCTGGCCTAGTCTTGATCGGTTCCAACAGCTCTGGACCCACCGTTAGCAGTACCACGCAACTGCGCCTGGCTCCGATGTTTTCGTCCGGATCCTTCCCAGCAAAACTCATCGCTAGAACGAGAATGAGCATGTCCAAAGCAACTTTCTTGCATTGTATGCAATATAAATTAGCTTTGAAAGGAATAGCAGCCTGCAGGTTACGTTCATTCCCTACGTTTGACGCGCTTTAGGGACGAAAATGTGCTTCGTTGATGGGGACTTCGAGAAGGGACCGGAAGGCACAGACAACGAAGAATGGAGCGTTTGTGTTTGGCGTGCAGATATTGACACAGCCCTATATTGCTTCGAGTTCGAAAGGATCTGACGCCGCCAGTTTCTTCCCGGTGAAGCCTGGGTCGCGAAGGGAGGTGCCGAACCGGACACTACAAATCGATCAGGGTGCGAAGTATTGGAGTTGCTGATGGCTGTACGAGCCAACCGACTCCGTACCCACACCTTTCCTTTCTTTACCGTCTACCCGTTCTCGAACCTCAACACGGAGGAGGGGAAGCAAGGATAGTGCAGACAAACTTATTCACGACGATATCGAGCTGGTCGTCGGTTCCTTTGACATGTATTGTGCCGGCCTTGACCGTCTTTCGTTGTCTGGTCTATCTCCAGTCTGGTACGTGTTAGCAATGAATATCCTGAAGAAAGGATAGTCGCCGACCAGATAATAGATCCTGAGACGCCCATCACAGATGCGGCAGCTTTCTCTAGGACGTCCAGCCTTCGTCCAGTGATGTATACTTTGGCGCCGTTTGCAGCGAAGGCTTTAGTAATAGCAGATCCTCTGTCGACGGGGTAACCATTCGATGTGATCGGAAATCCTGAACTTACATTCCCGTCCCTCCGCCTGTAACTAGTAACAAGACCTACTCGTCCAAGTGACAGCGACATCACTTTCGTCATGTTAAGATCCGCCATGTTTGGAAACGCAGGACGCCGCGCTCTGAATGTGGTCCCTTTCATTACAGCAGGTTACGGCCTCTCCGCTACTATTCAGCCATCAAGGACGGTAAATAGTTTATTCGATGTTGTAAGAGACGGTCCACACTCCACAGTCGCCCATAATCGTCAGCACTGTGACAAAGAATCTCGTAGCGGAAAAACTTCAGCGGAGATAATCCATGCTTTCCACATCATAAAGAGAAAACTGTGAGAAGGACACGACTCACCTGCTTGGGAAGCCTGAGAACGACCGTCTTAGTATCGAGCAACGAATGCTGCTACTTCATTTGAGCATTTGTTGGATACCTGAGGCGAAGAAGACAGAGCATTGCGGTATTCTCTGCTTAGATGAACAGAGGCATAACCTACGGGCCAAGCCGAAGTCGGCATGAGTGTAGAGCTCCAAGATACAATATTAGCTATATTCAAGGTCGCTGCAATTCTTGTACGAACGTTCCGAGGACCGTTGGATGTAAAAGGTTCTGTAAATCTTGTTCGGAGTTCCTTGTCATGCTTGCAACATATCCAACTCGCCATAGTCCATTATCACCCATCTCGTTGAGCTGAACAGTTCCTCAACCCTTCTGCCATAGGAACTACGTGGCCTCGTCAGACTGCTTCGGGTATAGAGCATGTTGCAAAGAGTAAGAAGCAGGAGTTCGGACCGGATGCCAGGCGCCCGCTGATTGAACGACACGAGGTCACAATGAGTCAACTTAGAGTTCAATGTCGAACTTCAAATCCAGTACTTATCACCTAGCGTCGGAAGGTCGTTCATCGATTCATTATTTGGTCGAGGAATGTACTAACTCCTGATCAAGATGACATCTCCCACTCGAACGGACAAATCGCAATTTCATCCCGATTTCTCTTCATTCATTCCCGAATACTTACAGCCTAAGAGATCGGTCAGGATCGAGGAACTCCTTCTTTCTAATAAACCACTGTTGGAGTTTGAAAGGAAAGAATTCCTCCAAACTGCTGTCAGAGGCCCTCACACTCTTAACGAATTTGACTAGAAAATATCGGCAACGCGCCAGTTGTTGGATTTTTTGGCGTCTGAAAGGAATCAAGCTGTGTCCAACATCTCGGACGCAAAATCTCTTTCACACCCCTTGCGCAACCTGCCGGATGATGTGCTGCGTGCTATCTTTCGGGCTTGTACCAAGTCCGTAGACCAGGCGTTCGATGGGGGATATGCCAGTCTAAATCCTACCGTAGCCGTTGAATCGATCCAACCAAATCAGTCACCATGGACCCCTTCCTTTGTCTGTCAACAATGGAGAGCCGTTGCCATTCACGATGCAGAGTTGTGGTCTCTCACTGAGCTCGATCTAGATAAAAGACCTAAAGACAATGAGCTGGCCAAGAACCGCGTGTTCAGACTTGGTTTATCATTGTTCCGATCCAATGGTCATGACCTCTCCATTCGTCTCCATGGAAAGGATGGCGTTCCGTACATCTCTCCAATGCTTCAAATTCTGCTCCCCACCGCTCCGTATTGGAAGCGACTCTCCGTGTGTCTTCCTCTCTCCTCATTCCAACACTTTTCTGTGTATAAGGGCTATCTAAATCGCCTAGACACCCTTTACGTAGGCATTGGAAACTGTGACAGTGCCGACCACCTCCATATCGACGCCTTCCGGCTCGCTCCGAGCTTAAAGGTCGTTGGAATGTTACTTGAGCACTGGCCCGTAGCATTCACACACATTTCCATTCCTTTTTCAAGAATCACATCCTTTTTATCTGGAGGTGGCAATCTGTATACATATCAGTCCCTCAGAAGACTTCCGCGTGTACGGATGCTCACCCTCGTATGCTGGCGTAACTTCGTTGAGCTCGAAGTGGAGCCTGCGGAGCCAATCACTTTACCCAACGTGACTTTCCTTCATCTGTTGGCATTGCGCCTACCCAATTCTTCATCCAGTGTCAATCATATGTATTCTCTCCTCATCATCCCGTCTCTTCAATTCCTGAAGATATCCTTCTTCGGATCAGACCAGATCTTATTTGTTTACCCAGATTCATACCCTATCAAAACACTTACTATTGAGGTTCACAATCAATCACAGGAGGCATGCACTGGGCTGCCTGACAACCTTCCTCGTTTCTTACGTCGAACTCCTCAACTGGAGGAGTTGCACATCTTGACGAGGGCCACGAATTTACCAGATCAATGGATCAATGGTCTGGTATACACTTCAGAGCATGATGCAGTAGCTCCGTGTCTCCGTGTTTTAAGTATGCCAAGCGGTCTCTCAGCGGGGGATTTGTGCTGCCTTGTCAATGTCATAGAGTCCCGGAGGAGAAAGTATGGCTGTTTGTCAGACGGTGGACAATGCATGTTGTTAGAGAAAGCAGTACTTGGGCCCGAACCTTTACAGTTTAATTCTGAGGAGCTCTCAGAGAGATGGTCGGCACTGTGTACAGGGGAACTAATTGTCACGCACAGAAACAAGTGAGGTGGAAATTTTCATGTGGGTTTTCAATTTTGCTGTTCATAGACTAAATGAAAACATCATTTAAGGTTGACTACGAAAGAACCAAGAATAAACTTCAGTGACTGATGCATTTTTATTTCTACTGAAAACCCAGAAGAAACATTGACTGAGCATACCGATGCTTTATTAGTTTCATCCTTTCATATTCACCAAGACGGCATGAATATATACTTTCTTTTTGGAATACCGACACTTGTATGGCAACTATGCTTTCCTTCATTAATGTACTCATATAGGCATTCTCCGGTCATGAATACTATCTCTACGGATCCTGTTGACGTTCTTCATCAGAGAGACAAGAGACATCAGTCTTGAGATGACGGTTATATCCATGGGTCAGAGGATCGGCATGCCCTAGGCGCAATAAAAAAGATATGAAAAAGCTGAGTGGATTATTCTTCTGAAATGCTGAAGAGAAAGCAAACGGGACTGAACAACTTGCGTTCAGAGCTTGATACCAACCTCCAAGTCACAGGGAGCTCTGTCTTCACCCCTCTGCGTATTCTCTATGTATTCTCCCATCGTGCGGCATCTCATGACGATGTTCAGGCAATTCGGGAGCGCTGTTCAGTTTCGTCAATAATGCGAGAGGTTGGTTAGCACTTCTTCGGTGTCTCAGGCCGTAGAAGATATCAGGGCATGGTTTCAACTCCCGACCTGTCTCTAGCTCAAATTCTATGGCAAGAAGCTGCGAATTGACACACGAAAGGAGATCCTCGAGCATAGACCAGCCTGAACATGACCTCTTCGTCAGATGGCTTGGTTACCAGGCTACTCGCGTCAACTGAGATTTTTCATAAAAGAGTAATAATCACTCTGGCACGTTGAGAGAATATCTGTTTCTCATACAGTGGTCCACTGTCCAAAAAACGGCATCAATTGGGTCAGAACATACATGATAGACAACCGGGCATTTCTTTTGTCCATCTTGAGTACTTCATAATTGTCGGTAGCTGAGTCGTGCCCACGCGGTACCCGGCGGAAATATAGCTTCGCGGACGATGGGTACTCTGCTGATTAACAGATTAGCCACCACGCAGTGAAGATATATCATCATAGCCTGACGAACCTGCAATACATTAACGCAACAGAACCGCCAGAGAAAATGCCGGTGGCCGATAAGTTGCCGCAAGAAACTCTATAGGTGATTCGACGGATCTGCCGAGCCATTGATAAATGAGAAAGAGAATCAGCGGGGAGTGAGGAGAAACTCACAGGAAACAGCGGACTGGGGGTTTTACAAGGAGGGTGTGTCCGCACGAAGCGGACGAAGGCTCAAAAAATTGAGGCTCAAGGCCTACCATGACAAAATGCCATACTCCCCTCAAAAAGAGGATGGAGACAAGAGTAACCGACAAAGATTCAGCCTAGAGACAAGCTCGAAATCTAGTACGGCACGAAATCATGTCAATCTCCACCTCAAACGCGGAACGGAGGTAAAACGTTAACATCCAGATAGGGATACAGAGACCGGTCCTTCAAGAAAACAGAGAACGAGTGATAATTCAAGGACGAATCGGACCAGAGTTTGGATATCGAGATCGTTACAAAGCATCGCAGAAAGACATTTCACTGTAGACAAGATGTCAGTCTAGGCGGAAAATGAAGGAATGCATGACCTGTCTCCACCAACAGCCCGTGCACTGTAGACACTGTCCGCAAGGCGGAACGGTACCATACATGGCGCAACAGACTGCGCAGAGATATACATGAGGGCATTTTGGAGAACATCCAAATGAAACAAAAGATACAGGGCGCAACAGGCTGCGCGAGGATATACATGCAAGCATTTGGAGAGACAGCCAAATGGAACGAAACGAAGACAATACATGTCACAACAGGCTGCGAAGGGATATCTATGGAAACGGCTGACGGTACAACGAACCAGAACGAATCAGACCAGGGTTTGAGTACCAAGGTCATTGCCAAAATCACAGAGAAAATAATTCACTGCAGATAGAACGTCAGTCTTAGTCAATAAATGAATAAATGCACGACGTACCTCCACCAGCGGCCCGTGAGCTGTACACACTGTCCGCAAGGCGGCACGGAATGTGGCCTCCTTTCGAGGGTAGCTGCATAGAGTCGTTCCCGGCATTTTGTAGTACCACCATAGAGTATATGAAACGACCAGGAGATGTCAACAAGCGTTCATCAGAAGTATCACGTAGCCAGGGAGATCCTCGTCATCGACGACGAATCAGGGCATCGTACTCTAGGATTGAAGGCGACAAACAAGGCCGATGTCCAATCTGCCAAACATAATTGAAAGATATTCAAGAGAAGGAAGCTAGACACTCACTTTCGTGCTGTAGCGCAAGAGCACAGGTTGGTGTGGCTTATGATCGTACTCGACAACGTAGAGAGTCCAGCAGCTATAGAATGCACCCAGTCTGCAGGCATATCATTCGTCAGGTAATCGCGACATAGCATGATGCTGCCCAAGCGTGTGGTCTACTGGGTGTGGCTGACAAGAGAATCTTCCGTATTCGTGAATCTGGTGGACAAAGGGCATTAGAAAGACATCGGTAGTCGAGCTCTTCAGTCTCCAGGTGCGATGGCAACGCTGATACTCGCATTGAACCATGGATGCCAGAGTTGGAGGTGGCAATGTGGCTCAACCATCGTTCGTCTGCGAGATCTAGAGGCAGTAAAGAAAAATCGCCCTTGAAGAAAAAGCTACAAGAAGGCGCCGGTGGCTATGACATGGTAGTGGTCATGATGGAGGAGAGAAAAGAAAGGCAAAGTCAGTGGATAACAAGCCACGCGCCTTTTATAGCAGCGGTGTTTGTGCCACCGAAACAAATCCAGATCCAGATCACAGGATGAATCATGTCTGAGTCATGTGATAAGGCCAGGTTACCGGTGCCAGTGGTTTTGCGGTGCTATCAATGTTAGAAGTTTGAACCTAATTCCTGAATCGGCTGTCAATGTTTTGTTGAGCCAGCAGAGAATGCCACTTTTTCAACAGACAGGCGGGACTCCATGAATGCAAGAATGAACATTGGCCAAATGCAGCAGGCCCAAAGACGTGTTCCAGGTATCTGGCAGCAAAAGGAGTTCCAATATGAGACTGCCAAGCTTAAGGTGTGAGCATGGAGTAGTACGCCGTCAAAGACACTTTGTATGGTAATAGATTGTCCATTCTTACTCTTAGACACCGACTTACATATGTGCCACCTTTAGAGACGATTCATGAGGCCGTGACTTTGGTGGCACCAAGTGCGAACAGCCACCCTTGTACAAAGACACGATTGTATTGATCCAAGCCATATTCTCCATAACATGCTCCTCAAAGGTGCTTCTCCATCCAGATCACTTTCTCCAAAGCCGCGGAATGCTTGCTCCCCACAAAAGTATTTGCCCCCGCGGCCTTCAACGGCGAACGCACAACATTACTCCCATAACCAAAATTCTTCGCTACGACCGTCTTGAACCCAGAAAGTGGCGCAAGCTTCCTTACCGCCCAATCCGCATGGGCAATATCCGTCTGCAATTTCAGCGCCTCGTCCATATTACCCTGCTTGAAAAGATCATACAGCTTCACATGCAGCTTGGGGGTTATATTCGGTGACGCTGACATCGTCCCAGCGCATCCAGATATCATACCGTGGAGCATGCAATCCGTCGTCGACGTGTATATCCCAAATTCGGACGGAGAGAAAACCGATGCGAGTCTGTGAAGCTTACCCATTTCACCGCAAGCGAGCTTCACGCCTACGATCTTTGGGTGCTCCGCAAGATCCGCGATCACGTCAGAGTCGAGGTTCAACCCGTTCGTGACCGTTGGGAAATTGTAGATGATGATGGGAATGGGCGAATTATCTGCGATCTACAGAGGACACGATTTTGGTGTGAGCATTCTACAGTGACATCGACTGATAGAAGAATAAGGTCCACCCACCGTGCGATATGAAGCGATAGCAGATTCAGGGGTGATCTTCAGGGGCCAGGGAACAGGCGCCAAGACAAGTGCATACGACGCGCCGGAATCTGCTGCTTCCTTGCATAGCTGGACTGTCATTCTGGTAGACGATGCACTGGCACCAGCGATGACAGGAACGTTAGTGAACCCGTTCTTGTCCAACACCTGGCGGGTGATCTTGATAACATCGCGTCGCTCACTCTCTGAGAGCAGCTGAGCCTCCCCATTATCACCGTGCACGAGTATACCAGCAACGCCTCCCTAGAAAACCGAGGATGGCTAGTATCGCGTTCACCACATGCTAAATTTTGGTACCAGTGCCAATCTCAATGTATGAGATTCTATAGCTTCAGGATCGAGATCTTCATTCTCTGTCATGAAAAGGACGGCGGCAACGTGACATCCAGGTGGCGGTGGATGGGCCATGGTGGTATGAGTCAGAAATAGTAATCAATCAATGTTACGGAAGCCCGAAAGCGGCACGTGGAGCGGAGGAACTGCATCCCGGAATGACCTTGAAATGAAGACCAGTCACCACAAATCCCACCGTATGACCCAAGGAATCTTACAGACATTCACACCCGGACGCTAACTTGTCATTTCAATTTCTGGGCGCGGCCAGTGGTATCACGCGTTAACTGACAGTGGTATCACTCAGACTGTCTGACACAATGGTAAAACATACTCAACTCGTGCGGCAGACTCGGCTTACCGGGCCACCGCCGCGGCTCTGGGAGCTATCTTGAATCCCGCCCCGTCGGCATTGCCTTTTATAGGACATCGACATCACCGCATCGCTTGGAACAGAATCTGAAAGGGGACGGGACCCTCGACGATGATTATGACAGATAGGAGGTGAAAGTGGTAGCAATGCCAAGCTCTGGGTTTTCTCCAGAAAAGAATCACATTCTTCCGTACCTCTGGAGCAACACCGACATCGGATTCGAGGCCATTTACCACAGACCGATTTCACAGAGAGCATGCGAGATAAGGATGTGTCGAAAGATATTCTTTACGAAAAGAAATTCTGCGACCTCCAAGTCTCTACATGATCCCCGAAGAGGGATACGGATCACCTGCATGTGAACGTCAATTGTTCTTCTGCCTTCTCACAAGTCATTTTCACTACCTCGAGCAAAGCATATCAAGGTCGAACACGACTGATCGACGAGGGCCGAGGTAAGGGGCAATCGACCGCTGTGATTGCCGCATATATCGGGCGGCTCGGAACACATATCATTGCGCGGACGGATGATCAGAGATAGCAGGCTTGATATCTTGTGAGAGCAAGCCATACCGCAAGTCCGATACGGGAAGTATTAAAGCTTTCCTGTGCAGAGGAACATGATGAGCCTGCTTCTCCCTACAGGAAAGTAAACACATTGAGTACACACTTTTCGCCATTTTACCTCGGACCGCTATGCGCTGGAATCCGTTCTTGTTGATGTCAGTAATCGCATCGTTGATATGTGTTGGGGCGTTCCCAAATTTAGTGAGTGTATTCGACCCCAAGTTTTGTAGGCATGGCGCCCTGACCAGAAACGCAGGGGCTCGGAAGACGGGCTAAAACTCGCGCACGAGATATAGAGGTGAGAAAAGCCGGGAAGGCTCGTCGCCTCGCTCTGAAGCCGGTGCTCGAAATTCGTAGCAAAATAGTAGCAACACTGAAACAGCGCGGCTCAGAGCGAGCCCGGTAGTATGGCTTAGAGCTGGGACATTACGCGGTGGACCTGAAGTTAATCTGAAGGTCAGACGCACTGAGAACCGCCATACATGAACTAACGTACGAACGTTCATGCAGACCACGGGGGATCTGAAGAATCGCCTCTGGCGTCGAGAGGTGAATGATTGTTCTACCTCATGGTCGGCTCACAAAAAACCATCAACAGGTGCTGAACGAGACGAGTGGTATTCCTGGGTGGCACGTTGTGGAATAATTTCCGAGGTATAATATACATAATCCCTAGAGCGGAAGAAACAGCATAGACTTGCTGTGTAGGAGCTTTACACTGGCTCTCTGGTCGTGGCTGCTGCTGCTTGAGTTGTAGAGTATTCACTTGGCGTCGGTAACCACCTGTACAGGATGTACAGATTGTGCATATTTATAGTAAGGCTTATCCTAGGACATCAATGAAGACGTACCTTCTCTTCTCTATTGATAATTTGGATGCAACGAAAGATAGCATACAACAGAGTACGCATCGTGAGGAAATTTGCTTCCCGTCAGCTGGGACGTCGTTTTCAAAAGAGAAAGTTCAAGATGACACAGCGACAGATCCCGGCCCGGCGACGATCCGGATTTCTCCGTCCCAGTCTGATGTTCTTTGCGTTCAGGATTACTGGCCAGATACGTAGAACGCAAAGCCTCTGCAGGTAAGTAACGATTCCATTACTTGAAAGTTCAGTACCGATTTTTGACGATCTTACGTCCTTGATTTGTGCTAGACTTCGTCGATACCACAAGAAGCTTGCTGGTTCTTCATCACCTTTTGGAGTCACTGTTTTGGCATCTGTGGCCTCTACACACTAGATATCTACACCCTACCAATCGGATAAAATGGAGAACGGTGGTCCACCGTCCACCGAAGCAAGAATTATAATGAATAAGTCAGTAATTCAAGTTGGGAAGAGAAAGCCCCTAATCACGCTACCGTGGAAGTCAACAGATACAAACAATGCATCTTAGGTAACCGGGAAATGCCGATGCTCTTTGCGCACGTCTACCATCTTTATAAGTTCCGCCGGTCCCAATCTACTCATTCAACCTTCACCCCACTTTGGTCCCCTACCTGTGTGAGGACGTTTTCGTGGGCCCACTGTTGTTTTACGAGTCCGTGAGTGCCGCCTGGCAAATAGCCCTATCACTGTCGTTCTATTGGAAAGACTTCACCGACAATTCACCGACGAAAACTTTTCCTAGTGCAGTCATCGGTATTTATGTTCCTTCCTTGCTTATAGGCCACCGGCCTACTCTTGGCCACTCGGCCGAAAAACATTAGTCAGCACAGCAGTTGTTCCGCGATGAGGGGGCCCCGTGCACAGGAGATTTGCCGTCGGAATGGTGAGATAACAGGAATTCGGAATTGCGCAAGTCTGGTACGCTTATCTCATTATCGTCGCTTGGATGGTGTGGTATTTAATGGAAGAGCACATCCTGCTGTGTCGCGCAGCAAAACCATGGACGCTATTGATTTCAGTCACCATTTGAGCCCCATTTCCGCGGCTAGGACTCCAAGTCCCCTGAAAAGTGTGTTATCCTATTCTCCCCTTCTCTGCTTTTCTTTTTTCCTGAGTCAATGCCGCCAGGTCTTATGAAGTACATGTCCATGGATGGCATGATCAGTTTGGCTGGAGGTCTACCACATCCGTCTCTTTTTCCATTCGTCAATATCGAAGCAGAGGTTTATTCTCCTGGCGTCTATCTTCCCTCGAATACATCCGAGTCAGACTCGGAGCTTTTACGTTTCAACGTTCACAGGAATGGAAGGGCGAATGGGCAGGTCGTGGATTTGGCCACTGGCTTGCAATACGGTACGATTTTAAATGTTTCCTCATGAAATATTTGAGGGTAATTAGTCGTCGTTAGCACCCACCGCTGGTTTCCCATGGCTTCTCCAATATGTCCGGGACTTTGTGCGCGTCGTCTATCAGCCAGCCTATAAAAATTTCGATGTCCTGATGAACGATGGAAGCACGGATGGTTGGAGCAAAGTTGTCAACCTTCTCTGGTAAGTACAATTGTATCTGGTCCTTAATTCCGACTAACCACGACGGACGTAGTGAGCCTGGCGACTACATCCTCCTCGAAAAGTACACGTTCCCTTCTACTCAGGCGAACTGGATACCGATGGGATGCAAGGGCGTTCCACGTATGTATTTATTCTCTCCTATCGTTTACCGCTGAACGACTATCACAGTTGAGATGGATGCCCATGGAATACGTGCTGACGTCTTGGAAAGAACCCTCCGGGAATGGGACAACGCCCATCCCGGTGTGAAACGTCCACACATTTTATAGTGAGTCATAATCCGCTGACCCTGGCGCGCAGTACTGATACGCAACAGCGTGATTCCCACTGGGCAGAACCCTACCGGCTGTACCATGCCCGTCGCTCGTAAGCAGGAAATATATGACATTTGTGTAAAATACGGCACGTTCTTCCTCCGCGCAAACGAACATCCTTCCGTTCCTCAACTGTGTTTGAACAGACGTTATCATCGTGGAAGACGACCCGTACTATATCCTCCAATTCGACACCTACAAGCTTCCAAGCGTCGCTAATGGTCACACGGCACCCCCGCCCCCGCCCAGCTACGACGAAGCGGCATTCCTAGATTCCCTCGTCAAAACGTTCCTGAGCATCGACGTCCAGGGCCGCGTCATTCGTCTGGACACCTTCAGCAAAACGATGGCTCCCGGCAACCGTCTTGGATTCTTCACCTGTAGCCCGCTCTTCGCCGAACGGATCCTCCGCGCAACCGAGACCTCAACCCAAGCGGCCTCAGGCTGGTCGCAGTCCATCGTCTCCGAGCTCCTCCACGCCTGGGGCCCCGGCCTCGGTGGGTACCTCCGCTGGCTGTCGGGATTGCAGAGTCAGTACGTGATCCGGCGAAACTGGATGTGCGATGCTTTCGCGAAGGAGTTCGACGCTGTGCAGGAGGGCGACGAGGTGATTGTCTACGGTAAAGGGACAAGGGTGAAATTGCTCAGCTTCGTGCCCCCGCAAGCCGGGATGTTTTTGTGGGTCAAGGTGTATCTGAGTGAGAACAAGGAGTATGCGGGATTATTCAAGAGCTCGTCTGAGGATCCAGAGACGGCTTTTGAGCAGAAGCTCTGGCAGGATATTATAGATGCGAAGGTGATCTCGGGTACTTTGCCGCGTTTCTGACCATCCGTAGCTCATATTTTTTTTAAACAGCTTCTGATTTCCCCAGGCAGGTTTTACGTGTACGTATTCTATGGATATTCCCGATTGCTCACTTTTTCTTACCTTTCGTTTCTGTATAGAGCTTGGGAAGGTGAAAAGAAACCGAGAGATGCAGCTGAACGCGACATTGTCCATTTCAGACTGGCGTTTTCTATGACGACTGTAAGTATTCGGCCTTCTGATTCTTTCGTTTCCTAATATGCGCCCGCTGCAGAAAGAGAAGGTGGACCTGGCCATTCAGAGGCTGGCAGGCGTCCTGCATCATGCGTGGGGACTTGCGTAACCGTGGCGGCAGATTTCCCATATGACCAACCGGACAGTAGATTACCCAAATGTAATTATATCTTGCGTGTTCGGACGAAACATAATACTTTTAGCGACGAGCCAGTTAAAAACAAACAGTTACTTGTCATGGAAGTTTCGTGCACAAACCTGGTCTGAAGGGCAAGGTTGCGTTCAGTCAATATCAGGGATTGAACGCTAAGACCCCCCTTCAAAAGAGTGATTTGCAGCAGCTATTAGATGGTATACCGCTAGGCCATAACGATCCGACTAAATTGGCCGTGTGTGTGTATATAATACATTATCAACATTTCCGTGATGGTTTTCACCTTTTTTCTTCCAACTTCTCCTGTCAGGATGACACCGACATGAACCCCGGACATCTCAAATGACGGATTTGTCTCTTTTAGCCCCAGATCCTTCTCGAGACACGTACCTGCAATTAACTCAGTGAAGCACAAATAATTTCAACAACTTTCGTCTTCGCATTATGCAAGAGACATATATAAACTGAACGACAGAACTAGCTCCGCGCTTTAAAACCTTGGCTTCGTGTGCTTCAGTGCTTGCAACTGGTGCACTTGCACTCGGCGCCCTGGCATGAGCAGCTGGATCCGAGACAAGAATGTCAGTAGATGTCAAACCCTAGCTGAGAGATTTTACTCACGAAGAACAGCTGCAGGCAGCGGTACCGCAGGTCTGGGAAACGGGGATTCGAGAAACCTATACGCCGATGCAAAACCTCGTCAGCCCAGGACAGTGTGTAAGTGGAAACAGAGAGGTACACGCACGAATTGCATGTTGGTTTGGTTTGGGTGGTTATCGACGAGTTTGACTTTTCGATGGCGTTTACAGTAAATCCTGGCACCCTTTTATACTAGGAAAATGGGTTATCCTTACGCTCTTTCGGTGCCGGAAGGAGCGGAACTCGAGCCGCTGTTCCTTAAGCCATATGATGTCGTGGCCACCGAGGAGGTACTCTTGTGGAGCTCTCGGACCCGCGAATCATGTAGCGTTACCCTCCTACTAAACGGTCCTCTCCCTTGCCTCTTCTTGATGTCGACTTGCCTCCGTCGTCCGCTCGAGAATCCTTGGTCGAAGGCAAGAGATTTGGGACCTTCACCTCCTCAGACCAACCTTTTCTCACCGCGAGGATATTTGCATCCGCCAACGCCACCCGCATCGATACGGCTGATGGTCTTGATTATTCCCATCTGGGCTTCGGAGAGATGGAGCCTAGCGTCCGTGGTGGAGCCGCTTGTCTGTCTAGTGTTTGCCCATCTGGAATCGGGACCCCGCGATTGGGCTGATATTTGCGCTAGAAGGGTGCGCATCTGCTCCCGTAGTAGAGTAATCATTGGCCGAGGCAACGCCAGCGCTCCTCAGACCCCCCCGTTTTGATTTTCTGGATTCCCATTGGTGAGCGAAGCATTCTTGGCTCTCTCCCTTCCGTCGCCTTGAGGCCGCTCTCCACAGCCTCGTGGACGCTGGCGTTTCTCCTAGCAGTGCTATCGAGTAATGCCCCCTTTCTCGTCTACCTGCTATTTCTCTTGAATCATCCATTTTTAGCTTCGACAAGTGTCAGATGAATTCTATGGAAAAAAAACATAACATGCACATGTTGCTCGCCCACGCCCAGTCCTAGTCGGCCATTAGACTCCGTCAGCTTTTCCGCAGGCTATGCGGTCAGGATACAACCGACCGATAGATCTGGCTATTTGGTACCCGCATCTGTCAGAGTAAGCAGCGTCTGAATGTCCATCTTTCTTTCTCAGCAGATTGGCGCGACATTCCTAAGACGACGACCCGCTACAACTCCCCTGCGTCAGAACCGACTCCCGTACGCTATGATGACTTAGAGATGATTCGTCTTTCCACCGTATCATCGACCGATAACATCACTTATCTTTAGCAGAGCCTGCGCCCGCTTGGAGTCCTTTGCCCCATCATCCGCAACAAACCCGGTGAAGCCATGGTCACAAAAGAAAGGTGATGGATCGATCCATTCATGCTCTGACGAGTCCTCTCTTTTAAGATAAACGTCTCGACGCTTTGTCGCCTTGGTCACGTCCGCCATACGTGTGCCATCCATCACGCTACTGTGGAAGGGCGTAGCACACCACCAATTACACCGACGAGATTCGGTATTACCTTTTACTCTCCCAAAGTTTGCAATTACAAATTTTTTTTAGAATCTGATCCATTGTCAAAACTACGCAAGTGTTTGAAGTTCAGTACTGAAGTGCTGATCACATTCCACCGTTAGTCGCAGAGCCATCCTCGGTGAGGTCACATTTCCCCCTTTCATAGTATGAAGCTGCTGTTCTGCTTCAAGTGGCCATTCAAGTGCTCACTGGACCGTATAGCTTTGTCTCCATGTGTGAGACTACGTTCCTCCCAAGAGATAACATCGCCATTCTCATTTTTAAATTCTGTAGACTGCCGATTATCTAACCATTAGGAAAGTCTCACTCGCAGCACAGGCGAATCTGCATCATTGGAGTTCTCCTGAAACTTCAGCGTTGAATTAGCATTTCATTTAAAATACAGATTACCTGCTTCTCTGGTACGAAATGATAGTCTTACCAGCTGACCCAACGTCAAACTTAGCCTTCCTCATTCTCCCTTGATCATAGATCATATGCCAGTTTCTCGCCCGCCCAGGCTTGTTAGTGTAAACAAATCCTCGTCGTCCCAACGACCCGTATACCTTCCAAGAACTGTTCAAATTCGGAGATTCGGCCGCAACCTCACAGATCCGACGCGATGCCCAGAACGGCACAACACGTGCACCAGCCCACCCCAGGACACCGACAATCCTAGTCGGATTATCAGCGCGCAGCGAGTGTGTTCTCCGAACCTCGCGGATCTTCTCCACCGCCTTGTAGATCTGTTCTAGGACCTTGCTCTGTAGATACACGGCAGTGCGGGTAGGCTCCAATCGCCTGCCACTCCCAAACTATTATTCCAAATGCCGACAGATTACCGCTAGTAACCATCCTTCCCCTGATCATAAATGGACAAAAGTCAGCGGAGCGGGGAGGGGGGGGGGTTGGAGCATCCAGAATGGTGACACGTAGCCTTGGTGTTCCCGGGAGCGTGAATGCTTCCTATCTCGCGAAAGTGACTCTAGTATCGTGATGTAAATGTCTCTCGCAGACCGTCGAACAAGGTGCAAGGTGCCTTTGCACGGAGGTTAGGGACGCGAGCATTGTCGGATGGAAGCTTTTCCTTTGATCTGGGACATGCTCAGGGTCCAGACGCGTTCGAGGAGAAAGAAGAATCGAACTACAAATACAGTGGCACGCCGGTAAAAGTAGTGCACATCAGACATACGCCACGCCATGGAGGGTCTCAGACCTACAAAGACGTCTCGAGGGGTACAGCCGTGAAGAATCGCCCTACACAACCACTTCATACTTCTTAAAGCTCTTAACCAGCCTTTCCCACCGTCCACCATGCCACACCGACAAATCCTTCCACTCAGGGCTATCCTCGCCGAAAATGATGCGAAAAGACAAGATCCACCCACACATAGTGACGTCCGCGAACGTAGGCACGTTTCCCATAACAAACGGGTCCCCCTTCGCTATCCACGCATCAACCTTGCCAAGGTCATGCTTAAAGAGCGCCCATTGCTTCTCTCTATGCTCCCCATGCGGTATCATCTCTTCAAGTGTCATCCCGAATGTTTCCTCCCTCGTTCGCCTGAAGAACGCCTGGCTTGGTGGATGCAATATTGCATTTGATGCAGGGACTAAAAATGGAATTATCGCCATGATGTGCGCTTCAAAGGCAGATGTGAATGCAGCTTGTAGGGCTCGTGTACCGGGAGGGAAGAGGGACGGAGTATAAGGGTAGGTGGCATTAAGATATTCGGCGATAGCGGCTGATTCGGATACGATAGCGCCAGTTGACAAGTCATTAATGAGCGGGAGGAAGTAGTATGGTGTCATGCCATCAGGCTGGGTCGCGCTGGCCGATACACCAAGCCTCTTGTATAACGCCTCGATATCAGGGAATTCAATCCATTCTGTACGATACGGGATGCCCTTGAAGTTTAGCGCGTATCTGGGCAATGATAAGAGACGGCCTGAAACGGACACAGGATACTATCTGACCTCGCTTTCCACGTATTAGGAGAACATGCATTGATGGGTAATTTTGAAGGGATATCGTAGAAGATAATGGTCGTCGACATGATGGTTGATCGATAAGATGCGAATGAGATCGGCTTCAACGATCCGAGTTTGCATTTATCTTATTCCGCGGACAAGCGATCTGACCCTTCTCTCCCCAAAATCAAAAAATTTAAGCATCAAGCACAGTTTCTCCAAGTAATGGCCCACATCTTTCGGACAGAACTGGCAAAGGATAGCGACAGGCGAGATTCGTAGATAATATGCATCCGGAGGGGGGGGGGGGGGCCCCTAGTCGCTTCAATGGATAAGGGAGTGGCGTCGTAGCTGTATCAAAAAAGGGTTGCTTAGGTTGAAAGTTGTGAACATCCCGAGTTCCGTTCGCTCCAAGACTATTAGAGGTAAGCTAGACGCAACGAGGCCTAAGTGACAGACGTACGACCTGTGAAAGTTTCCTTCAAGAAAGATAGCAGAGTCAATCGCTCAACAGGACTTTCAGTATTCCTTCGTATCGCCGCTAAGTCTCGCCCTATCTGCGCCCTTCAAGGTCGCATCCAAATGAAGCCACGGTCATGCAGTATCGAGGTCGACGAGAAATTCGGAAGCGATGGCCATCGTCATCGCTAAAAAAGAAAAGTGTCGTCGCTCTTTGGCCGCTTCGGACAGGGCGGTCCGTCGGGCCGGTCATTGGGCCATCACTACCCTGGTTCGGTTCCTCCACTTGTCCTCCCCAACAGCGATCTACTTCCAGCCATTTGTAAAATCGGGAGCTCCTTTCGATTCGTCTCTAGTTCCCTCGGAGCCTTTATGTTGCTCAGTATATGACAACTATTGCTTCTCTTTACTCTGCCCAAAGGGCCAGGTGATAAACATTAAACAGTGATTCCTTCAAATTCGTGTTGAAATTGGAAGGAACGAAGCTGCTTTTGAGAGGTTCCGATCTCCGTCGGGTCTGTCTGTTTATGTACTTTCAGGGGTCTATCATCTTACGGGGTCTCTTCTTACGGCCATGAGATTGTAGCGGCAAGTCTGAAGCAGGTTCCAAGGCCCCTGGCCTGGAGAAGAAGCCTTTTGTGGGATTTCCATAAAAATAAGCCTGGGGTCGCCATGACAGCTCAGGGTGAATACTGCAAGTATTTTACTGACTTCGCCGCCACAGAAGCCTCCACCTCCCACAGGGCTGCCTCTGTCTTCTGACATATGCAAATCACTCATGTTCACATTATGTCTCACGCCCCTGCAGGCATGGTCGGGGAACGTGTGATCTCGAGTCGTTTCTGGCTAGGACGGCGCGTTTCTGAATCCCAGAATCGACTGAGGGGGGGTGTAATGACCGATCTCGTTCTTTGAAGGATACGAAACTGAAGTACGGTACGTGCAAAAAACCGAGATACCTGACAAGTGTCATTTATCCGCGTTCTAAGTGCGAAATGAGCCTCAATTACTGCGCAACCGAATGTGCCTTTGTGGCTATGGAACATAATTTTTCCATGCGTCATAATTAGCGAATGGCACACGAGCGCTCGAGTCTAGACTGGCTATGTTAGTTGACCAATCTGAATATCGAATCTAACTCTGAACAATGGGACGCCACTAAAAAAAGTTTTTCAATAGCCTTCAAGCTTCGCCACAAGTGTGATCCTCCTCTCTGAGTAAAACTGCACTATTGCCTCCGATGCTTGATTGCTTCTTACGTCCCAAAAATTCCGCCACCCCACCCATGATCTTCTCAAATTTCCCAGTTGATCGGGGTTTGATCCCTTCCCTTCTCTACTTTATAACGCCCCCCTCATTACTTCTGGATCGTCCTATCCCTATCCTTCCCCGGCTGGAAGTCGCTTTCTATCCCTCTCTTACCCCGCCCACGCTGAAAAAAATGTGCCTTTACATAACCTCCCAATACACCTACACCTGCGGGAAAGTCAGCACCACTGAGAACCGCGTCCAATGCCCACACCGCCAAAAATACCTCTCCGAGAAGCGCGCATGGTTGGATGGCGCCGCGGCCCCCAAGTGCTTATGCGACGGGATCCCAAAAAAGGAGAAGAGGCGCGTCGAAGTGGGGAAGCCGTGCAAACCGAACTGCCCGTACATCGCGTACCCAGAGTTCCAGTGAGTCTCCTCCCCCCTGTGCGCGTTTTTTAAAGGACGATGATGATCTGACTGGGACAGTGAATAGTCGGCCATACAATTCCCGCTACGAAGCGAGGTTTCAAGCGTGGACTTCGTCGCGGTAGTGACGCTCCTCCAAAAATCAAAAAAAATCCAGCTGGCCATGGAACATTCATTTCGTTGTGTGCTATCCATTTTCGCTCATTGTGTAACCTCGGAACTTGCTATCTGTCGTCTATCTGAATGTACGATACCTTCATTATCGGAAAGAGTACGGTACAAACTGTACCAATCGAAACATTCCCTCGATACATCTCTCTTACTTACAAACACAAAATTAATACAATGTACCAGTATCCCTTGACTATCTAGCAGGACATCATGTCAGGTTATCTTGTGTTCTTTGGTGACTGTAAAATGTCTGAGTAATTCTGGTATAGAAAGCCGAGAGATTTAACGTCGTCAAATCAGACTTGATCTCTATTTTAATCATAGTGATTTCCACTTTCTCTGACGAGGGTTAATTTTTATCATCGGCTCCACATATAATGGGGAATAAAGACTCCTAGCAAGATGGGAGAAAGGACCCGTCTCAGAGCCAACAGCACGATCGATCTCGCTGTTTTGACATCTCGGCCTCCGAGTCAAGGACTTTTTGCACACTTTAAGCCATGTAAAGATAGAAACACGATGATATTTAATCAAAACAGGAGCAAAAGAGTAGCAGCAATATATACTCAGCCACTTTGCGGCAGTGTACACCAACATGTGTATCGCTTTCCGCTAAACAGATTACAGATAATCGCTATCCACCCAATCCGCATAATCACTACCCAAAACATCCGATATCGTATATCCGCTCGTCGAAGTCAGTATCGTACCAAACGATGCACGAGTACTATCAGACGCCCCATCCCCTGAAAAAAAAAAAAGTCCAGTAGCCACTCACTCACCACGAAGCAGCAAGTTCGAACGTACCAGAACTGTTGTATTCAGCAAAGGTGACATCGGCGGTATTGGGTTCGCTGCTGGACCATTCCTCCCAGCCAGCACTGTTGATCAAATCTCCGAGCGAGCAGGAGGTGTAGACGACCCTATTTGGTCCACGATCAGCCACCATTCATACACAGGTGTATGGAGCTGATGACACACCGAGCATATGCTCCCCACGGCCGACCAAGGAACACTAGCCCCTCAAGAGACGCCGTTGCCGAGCTGCTAGTAGTGATAGTCGATTCGTTAATGACATCTGAGACGGATCGAACGTAAAAACCCGGGACGCAACAAGAAGCAAGTTCACTAGTACTCACACAGACTCACTCCATCCGACGATGAGCGTCCGTTTGCGGTAATTGCTCCGGCACCCACGGAAGCAATCGTGTTCTGGTGGAAATACGCCCGTGCATACTGACCGAAAATGTAGTCGACCGCTCCTTCGATGTAACAGGAGCCATAGAATTGGTTTCCCGTTTGTGCGAGCACTGTATCCTGATAGCTGTTCGATTACGGTCAGACACCACTCGTCCTAGAACACAGCTACGAGGGATGTCTTGCCTATAGAAGCCCACACCATAGTAGCCGTGATTTGTTCCGTAAGCACTCAATGCCAGTGCCTGACCATCAGTACTAGCTTCACCGTACTAGAACGTATACGATCAAAAGACCTCTCATACCAAAACTTCCTACAGGCGTACCGTATTTTTCACATTGACGTTGTACAGAGCAAAGTCGTCCTTGTGTACGCGCAAGGTCCCAGTCGAGTCATCATCATCCGCACTGGCAAGAGACAGCGAATAAGTGATAGTAACCGTATTGCTCGCGTAGCTACTGGTATCAGAGGTCTGGCCCATGATCTGAGCGACGGACATCAGCACGGCTCCGATTTGCAAAAAGAGGCGAGTATGTAGTATGTACCGTCGTCTGACCATCGCGATCGATGTAGACTTGCTCAGTGTAGGTACCTAAACAGTCTCTAAAATGGATGCTCGAGCAGGAAGCCCGACTTACCTTCATAAATGAAGATAACCTGGTCAGTCCCATCGTCAGCGAGCGAGTCGACGGCAGCCTGCACTGTGCTGTATTCCCCGGACGCTGCTCCACTACCTCTCACAACAACAGCACCCGTTGGTGCAGAAGTACGGCTTTCGCGCTTCACGACGGGGTTCGCATTGGCCAGGCGGCTGGCAAAAAGAACGATAAGATAAAAGAGCGTCAGAGATCGGAGGGCAAGGAACACCATTTTGTGTTGGTTTACATCACAGCTCCCGCCATCCTTTAAATACTGGCAACGGCGGCTTTGTATAGGATCAGAACGTGTTGCTTGAACGACCGGGCGCAGCAGCGGGGCCGCGACATCACTGGATTTGCAACTGCAGAAGATTCCATCCGAGGTTCAACCGGAGAGAGGCAATGTTTTGAAACATCTCGCGTAGTAGGTTACGGTGCTGGCGCCAAGGCGGATTACGGGGCGGATCCAGATCTATTTTTGGTTTATTCTGAACAGTTATAGCGAGGATCTGCAAGATTCCGGATTTTTTCAGACCTTTTTCCTCTCTCCGGAAAACTTGAGTGCTTCGAATTCGCTGCCAGAGTTCCGTGTACACCATAGGATGGTCAATTTCGGCTACGGATGCCACCGCAGGCCAATTGCCTTAATTCGCGAATCTAGCCTGGGACTCTGGAAGAAATATCGTTGTTAAAAAATTCTTCGGAAAGGATTACACTTTCTCTAAATATGCAGCCCGCACCTAAGAGCCCACAAGATAACCGCCGCTTTGTGTTACGCTGCATGATATTCTCATACTCGTCCATCAACAGTACAGACCCGACGTAGCCCGGCAAGTTTTCAATCGATCCTCGGACCGAGGGAACAGGGCACCCCGCAGCTTCTCGTCCCAATTCAAACCAGACTCGTCTCGACGGGGCCCAACAATTTTCAGTTCGTTCACCACTCCCTGCGCGACTCGAGAAGCCATGACACCATCCATGCTGTCGAACGACGACAAAAGAACCAACAACTCCCTGTATTTCTCGTTATCGACACTATGCCTGTCCTTACTCAGGTCAGCAAGAGCCACGATGCCCATATCTTCGGCGCGGTGTTGTCGAAGCTCATCCTGCCAGGTCCACCTCAGCTTCGGGAACGCAAAGCCGACCTCGATGGAGGGCGCCATAGTCTCATTTGCCAAGTTCTCGGCCGTCCAACGCAGTAGTTCCGTGCCATGTTCGGCCTTCCTCCTGACGTAGAGCCCTAGCGTCCGAAGGCACGGTAGAGGAATTACTGAAATTGGAGATCAGAAATGTAGCATCGATCGGATAATAGTTGGTCTGACTCACAGTCATTGCTTAGAGAAAAACACAGCCGAAGCTCCTCGATGTGCTCACGGGCCCTTGCTAGGATTCGCTCCAGGATAGCGCAAAGCTCGGAGGAGGGCTTGTCGTAGTCCATGACGCAGGGAATGGAAAGACACTGAAGTCCTTCAATATCGAATGGGGAATCACCGCTGACCATGAAAGCCAGCACATCCTCCATACGCTGGCAGCCTATACCTTCGAAGCTGATCGTCTTGATCCTGCGCTCACTCACGACGGCGTAGGGTCTACCGCGTGAATGAAAGAGCCACTGTTTCCACATCTCAGAGCTCCCAAAACTGCTGTAATTGCCGTAGAAGGCTCCGTACCCTCGAAAGTGGACATGCTTGAGATGACTACAGTGCGCAAGCAGCGCTATGATGACGGGAGCGGGGAACTCTACTGCAGCCCCGTTGAAGAGCTGCAGCGTGAGCTCCCTGATCCTCCCAAGGCACGAATCTCGGAATGCCTGCGTTAAGGCAGCCATAGAGGGATTCTCATCGAAGTACAGCTGCCCGAGACTCAATCGCTCGACGCGCTGAAATCCGGGGAGGCTGCCAAGAATGCCTACCAGTTCTCCGACATGTTGGAGACGGAATCCTAACACGTGAACACGATCTTCTGACCGAACGATCTCCTGAACGCCCTCGAAATCGTTAACCAAGTCGCTGAGATAGGGAGGGCTCTGCGACATGCAGGCATCCCAAGACCATACATTTGTGGTCCCCGCTGGAAGAGAGGCATTAGCAGC
Organism: Guyanagaster necrorhizus; assembly: GCF_019112545.1. NCBI lineage: Eukaryota > Fungi > Basidiomycota > Agaricomycetes > Agaricales > Physalacriaceae > Guyanagaster > Guyanagaster necrorhizus. The sequence goes on from NW_025064902.1 coordinate 614,098, forward strand.
GAAAAAATAGTCTGCTGAGGAGCTAGACAATGTGGGGTAGACTCTGTAGAGTCCAGGCTGACAGAAATTGGGAAACGTGAGCATAGTTGAAGAGTTAAACAGAGAGTGATTCGGCCTCTTGTTAATCTTTATTTGCTCTGTTGTCTTTGTCCGGATTTGCGCAGGAAAGCCAATGTTATTAGGTGGCAGACTGAACCTAGTGGCGACAATTCTTCCAAATAGGGGATGAACCCGGGGACGCAGGGCCATCATTATGCAAAAATGTAAAACGGACGGAGAAAATGTGAGATGTTGTCTGTCAAATTTGAATCGTCAATGACGCAATTAACACGACTGAGACAAAGAACTAACCTAGCATAAGGGAAAAGGAACTCGTGGAACGTAAACAAGCGCAGGACTATTGAGGACATGGGCCAGAGCATTCGAAAGTGGCACTGAATAGCATACATAGATTCTGAAGGTGTTGTGGGTGTCTATTGAGCGAAGCAACTCCCATCGAAGAGTCGTGTGGTCTATGACGTTCGTCACCTCGTTGAATTCTCATTTATCCGGGAGACTTGGAGGAAGAGGATATCTGTACCATCATATCGTTAAGCAAAGAACAATAATAACAATGACCTACTATGGCCAGTTCAGGAGGATACCAGAGGAACGAAAGATCCAGGCCCTTTTGCCGAACAACTCCGATCTGTACGTAAGCAATATTTTTTTCTGTTCATGCAGGCTTGACATCCCACCGATGCCCTGTAAGCCGGGTATGGACAATACACCACCAATAGATCGCCCAGGATGCGCAGAGTCAGAATGCGGACGTCATAACAGACCGAGTCGCTCACACTGCGAAGGGTCTTATTGCCGAGTTTCAGAGGATAACCAGGCGGCACCACATAGCTGCATCTGTGCAGTATCAAGTTGGGAGCCCTCCAACTGGACCTGCTCCTTAGCGCTAGATGTTTCTCCTCCTGCGCGACAACCTCATACGTCTCGAAACTTGCTCAACCTGCTCCACCGGTCATCATGCCAGATGGATAAATCTTTCCGCTCTGTGTTGTCATCACCAAGAACGATATGGAGACATGAAAAGACAGTCACGTCGACAAACAGGCAGTGTTTTGCTCGTAACGAACATGCGCCCTTCCGTCAACCACTGATTCCTTCCCGAGATCATTGAACACCACCCCCTGCTTCTCTTTGGTTCGGAAAGCAGATTCATCTCTTCTATCGTCGCTCAGAACAAATCCTCCTTCGCCTGCTTGTCTGCTCAGATCCAAAACCATGGAGACAAGAGGGATAAACGATGACGTTATCACAACTTTGACGTGGGCTTCAAGGCAGATATGAATGCAGCGCACAGGGAAGAAAGACGGAGAGTGTGAAGATAGGCAGCTTTTAGATAGTCGAGGATGGCGGCTGAAATGGATAGCGCTATCCTGCGAATCATAGTGGAAAGAAGTAGTGTGGCATCACCGAGTCATTCTGGGTAGCACTGGCTGATACACCACATTGTGATTTTATCGTTGATTGATCGCCCCGACCATGAGATCGGCCTTGTTAGTCTAAGTTTTCACTCGTCCTGTTGCAAACGAAAGGACGCGCTGCTAGAAACATCAGTAACTAGTATATCAGCAGGGAATGAGGCTACGCACCACCATGGCCGTTCGCTGAGACTGGTTCATTGGACATAACGCCAGGTATATCCACAGCAGCTGCCTTCCAGTCTGTTTCTTACAAAGAAATTCTCGATGTATGCGCCGCCAGGCCGTTCAATGGTTGAGAAACGTAGTTGGGAAGGGCGGCGGGACTGTTTCAAATACATTTGGATATTGTCGACTCTTCTGGTCCGGCTCCCATTCAACATCTCCATCACTGCAGGTGACAGATCTGCCTCAGAATTTGCTGAGATCTGTGCCAATCACAATGCTAAAATCAGTCCATTCCCTCTTGACATGTACTGTTTGGGCAATATAATATGGAACGATTTTGAAATGGTGGGTTCTCTCTCTACCTTCTTCATCACCTCTCGATTGACTTGGAACACCAGCATGTATTTATGTTGAGATCGCTGTCTGCACCCACTATCATGATAGCCTTATCTTGTATTGCCTAAGGGGCGTTCTAAGCCTGGAGAACAGAAAATGGCTACGATATTCAAGACTCACCTGTTGGGCCATTTCTTTGAACATGGCGGATCATCCGCCAACAGTGGTGTCATCCATCCATCAAGATCTGCCTTAAAATGTGCGTCAAATTTCTTAGAGATCCAGACGGAGCTCCACAGACGGTTTCCCCAAGAGCGTTATCCATGAATTCCTTGATCTGCGGCCCATACTAATAGGAAACCCATCTTGAGTGAATGCCGAAGATTACCTGGTTCAAAAACGTACAATATTCTGCCACCAATATTTTGTTTCTTCCGTAAGGCGAGCATAGGCATTGTTGAATCCTAAGGCGCTTTACTCCTCTCTAAGCATGCAATGTGAAACCGTGAGCAAATGACCATCTATGACATATTTGGTCCAAGAGAAACCGATGTTGCCCAAAGAAATGTCCCCGGACCGAAGCCTCCAAGAACTCCAAGGATCTTACCCTCCGAAACAGCGAGCCATACCTTGCCTTCGAGTAGCAGTTCCCGGTTTACGGATCTTAAAAAAGGATCGTACAAAGTCTTGTTTCCGCCAGTCATTGCACGGATAGTGGGGTCTGAAAGGAAGATCATATATAAAGATCATGGGCCTTTTATTTGAGCTCATAACTCACTGGTGTCATAAGTTCGAACAGAAATCGCGACGATCTCATCGAGCTGAATACCTGAAATAAGAGATTTAATCTCAATGATATAATTCAATTATAAGGACAGACTGGTCAGAAAAGTAGGGGAAACAATTTGGAAGTTAAAGAAGGACATTCTGGTGACGGTATCTAAATCCGAGAGAACCAGAAATGTTCTTTTAAGATGACTACGTGGCTCCTTGATACCCAGCCGCTACTCATGTGTCTCGGGCATAGAATCTCTGGTTATCATGATCGAATGATCGGTAATGGAAGTGGCTGAGACCCCAGAAGTTTGGTCGAGGAATCATCATGATGGTGATATCAAGACGGCCCGATATCAAGGGGAAGTATCGAAACTTATCGGACCAGGCGTCAGGAATAAGTCCTGTACCATTACTAGCGCATAAATAATTCTCGGTCTGCCATCCATGATAACGTTTGAGTAGCCCTAATCTGATCATGATGTAGGCCGGGTTGTAATACTTATGCCGCCGTTGTTAAGTCCTGTCAATGTATTCTAGTTTATGTTTGTAAGTGACAACCGATAACAGCCGACTCAGACAGTATATAGGCTCGTATCTTCGAAGTTCCAAGCAGCACAATCTACCACCCTTCCCGCATACCACCAACGTCAGTGAAAAATGAATGCGGTTATTCCCATCCTCTTAATTCAGATGACTTTTGTGGCTACATTCCTGCCTACGTCGTCACTCTGCGCTCCAAGTCAATCCAAGCCTGACACAGTAGCAGGTGGTAAGTACTTGAGTTCACTAATTGTATCCAGCTTGATAAATCAAGATCGTAGTAGCACGGAGTGCGCCTCCACAGCCATCGGTAGCCTTGATACTGTACAGGACTTCGGATGAAGTCGACGAAGCTTAAGACTGGAGATATTTTTGGTACGGAATAGTTCCCGCTATGCCTTAGTCTGTGAAGCTGAGGGTCCTGGGATTTATTCGTTTTAGGATTTGGTTATCGGCTTTCAATGTAAATTTTATGAATTTATATGGTCCTTGAGTACTTGAGTAACTGTTATGATGAATCTTAGCATTATGTATAAATTTCAGAGGCTCGTGCTTTGTTATATTGACGAAGTAGAACTAGAGTCATAATCTAACGCGAGACAATGATTCTTGTCCTGACGCCGCCGATTCTCTTCAAAGTCGCGCTGGTTCTGCTCTGCCTCTCGATAAACAACCTCCTAGTCATTACATACATAAGCGTCCGGATGGACTTCCACATTACGACCCGTCGCTGACTCAAGCGAGGTGTCGGAATGGCAGGTTACGATTTGTCGTAAGTAATTCAGACAGTGAGCGATAAGTTTCGAGAATGCCTTTGCGAAGAATGTTGAGGCACTGCAGCTGACGGAACATTCGCAGGGTAAAAGGACGCTGTCGGTCACCGAGATGAAGATGCCCGTCGCCTGGAACGAGACTGGCCCATTCCGCATCTGCATCCCCACCTTGAATTTTGAATCGCGCAGAAGAACCTTCGATAGAAAGCAAGATGGTGTCTAGTTTGGGAATAGGCCATTCATAAGGGAAGTCGTCATCGTCGTAAGCTGCAGATTCTTCATACAGTGCTCTGTTTATTGAAATTAGTTTTGTGTAATTCATATAAGGATCCACCACATTGTGTAGCTCACACTGTCCTTTACATATTAAGTATTCATATTCAGCAACGCATTGTGCCACCTATTGTTAGATGTCTGGAACCCTAGGGTGTCAGAGTGAGGATCGAGCGAAGTAATAGGAAATCGGCAGTGAGGGGAAAAATATTGAAGTCTATGAATCCTGGTGGTAAAGATTCATTTCCCCATTCTCTGAGATTAGACTGGCCTATGCCATAGAAATATTGCACAGGCTGCACCATAAAACAATCCAGAACAATGTCTCTATCATCTACAGTTATCTTGGTGGTGAGTTTGTTTAGATTGTACGAGGTCTTACTGAACATTTCTAGGATTACAGAGCTCCCAGAATAGAAGAGGCCTCAGTGTATAATGAACAACATGGAAAATACCCATAATACTGAAGCTATTGGCGTAATAGTTGTAGCTGCAATATTATGCGATTTCCTGATGTTGATTTTGCTTCTAGGTCTGGGGATCAAATCTTGCAGAATGGAACTTTATGCAGCATTGAAGAAACTGCTTAATAAGGCTGCCTTGGTAGGAACAGACCACCCACAGGTGTAAATGTCATTTTCGTTTGAGAGAGATCTGGTGTTCGACTCGTGTCTACATCAAAAACTGATATAGGTTTCTTTTCATGTTCCTCTGCTTCGATTTCGGTACTTCGGTCTTGCGACTTTTTTTTTTGAGAAGTCGGTTCGGAAGGTGAGGTTTAGTGGCGAGTATCTCAATAGTCAATCCCAGCCACGCAATAGATGTATTGAATGAGCGAGACATATACCTATCTCGAACGTAAAGGTCCGAACTCAGGATTCTGGGATTTACCGAGTTGGCTACGCCAGCTTCAAAATTACCAACAACTTGATGCATACAATCATGCAGAATTGAACTGACATTAGCGTAGAGTACCATTTATCTACGATTGTACATGAAATTCCTAATGATAAACTCATACATGATCCACTCTGTTGCATGTCTTATCCCAGAAACAGGCTGCTCGGGGCGGAATAGATTGACTTGAATGTTTAGTGGTGCTCTTTCCTCTTGGCCTTTGAAGATACGGCCACTCTTTAAAGAAAAATATCGGTCAGGCAGTGAATAATTTGACTAGTACTGCTATACTACTTACATTCTTAGAGAATATTTCCTTCATCGGTTCCAAAAAGAACAAAACAAGCTGCTACTGCACTAAATCTAAGCACGATCATTCAACTTCTTAGTAGAGGATAGCCAATATGCTGTTCAGCTTGAGGTGAAAGTCACCCTACCTGGTCCAGAAAGCCAAGCTGCTAGGCCGGAGTCGGGGTTGCGTAAGAGAGGGACAGCTACGATTATCTTGATGATAAGTTCCGTGTGCCACTTCTCTTGGCATGGTTTGAGCCTAATATGTCTGTGCATAAGGATCGGTGCTGCTGTTGACGGACAGAAGAGCGCACATACTACGGAACATCTAATCGGAAAAATGAGTTCCACTGGAGGCTCCAGAGGAACAAGACTGTTGTCGGCAGACTCGGTGTAATATACACTTCCTTGAGCGTAGCATTTGAGGAACAGCACAATTGCAGGAGCAATAGTTAACCTTAGCAGTTCCAGAAAGGCACAGATGATGGTCCAGATGGGGCTTACCTTGCCGTGATGGAAGGAAAAGATAATATATACCCGACAAGATGGGGGAAAACAGACTATGAGATGAAAGTCAGATGGTAAATATACGGGCTCATACTTATGATTCACAGCACGAGATGAAAATCTTTACTGTAGTCAACCGGGGTTTCATGGGGCACAAGTAAAGTCCACACGATGAACTTCACCCCAAGATTCGAAATGATGGGCAGGAGGACGTAATACATAGCGGTACGCACGGTCAAGGACGGTCGGTAACAGGTGCACTGCTTAAGAAGAGAGACTTTGAACGCGTTTCACCTCGAATGGGAGGACAGTTGTGGATATCTGATAAATCTCATCAAAGGGTTGTTCCACGGAAGAAATGCTTTACCCGGGCTCAGAGACCGCCTGTATCACTTCTGGCAAAGAAACGTTAGAACGATTCCTATTGCACTATGGTTACTGTAATATCCCATTCAAATATAGGCAGGTGATAATTGTGATACTGATGGACCACAACATAGTTCAACTTGAGAACCGCGCGGACATTCGGAGGGCGTGGTATCGAATGCACTGCTGCCATAGAACGGAAATCCGGCACAGGATATTGCATTGGACAAGAGACCAATGTTGCAGCGCCGCGAAATTATACAAGAAAACCGGAAGTGATCATTGCAGCCCCCACTTGATGAAGATGAAGAACGATAGATAAGGTTTATCGCGCCCCGCGCTCCAATGATGCCGTGAGCGCCCTTCTATTCACATAGTGGACGGATTTAGTACCACAGATACGAGCATAGGTGAGTGGGTATATGATACCCTTCATAACATCCACTGTTAGAAAACAGCAGGATTTCATGAACCGGAACACGGACACCATAGTTATCTCCTTTCATAGCATCTCATTGCCATAACTACCTCGTTCTGATGTGATAGATGGTGTGATTTAGCGCCAACGCGTACAGCAGAGCGCTGTTCTCGGGGGACATGGGAGTATAAATGAGTAAAGGGTTCATATTAATAGTCTGCCTCACATCCTTTGCCGCTGAGATTTTGTTCTTTATTGTTTCATCAAATGTCATGGGAATGAAGGAGATGCCATCTGTACGGCGAAGTCATATAATACCTAATATATGCTTTTTAGCATCCGCCGCTAGCTTCATTTTCGGCAGAATTTGTTATCGAAACCGAATATTTTTGCGTTGAACCGAGCGACAAGTGTAACTATTTCCGACGAAAGGACATCACCGGTGCTTCATTTCCAGGTTGCCTATGCGTTACATTTGGTTTATAAAAATTCAGCAATAAGGATGCCAGTAAAAACAGGAGGCTGCGAGGTTCCCGGAAAATACTTGCTTTGTGCCAAGCCTGTTATGAAAACTCTGAGTGAAATCGGCGTGATTGAACCCTTGGTGTGATGCCATGTTGAAATAGTAAGCTTCTGTGTTATTCAAGAGGCTTTTGAGTTAGGCGTCCATACCAGAAGAATCCGCCGCCCGAGGAGAGCAGCTGAAATGTAATAGGTTTGTAGCCTAGGTTCATACTGAAAGCTTGCACTGTTCCAGCAGACTTTTCGTCTCAGAAACAGCAGAATGAAGTAAGTGCTTTGAACACAAATGCCGAGAGCGCACAACCGTCCGAGTCCATATTGGTGGTTCAAGATCAAGGGGGGCACTGGTTTGCCGCCGGCAATCACATTGACATCCATGTAAGGGCATGAACGCCTGAGAGTCGATCTGAGTCAATATCCTGAAAAGCCGATTATATCAGAAAGTCAAAGCAGATAAAACGGTTCAGGTATATGTTTCAGAAAAGATAAATATGTGGAGATCGAGTGGATGTGGTTATCAACTGATGTTCTTATTATCTGGGCCAGTCTTAGCAGGTTTTGCTGAGAAAATAAATGTATTTTACAGTGAAGACGAACGATACTATGGGATACAAATATGAGGACTGTTATGGGATCAAAATAGAGAGGGGTGTGTTGTGGGAATGTAATTGTTGATGATCTAGGCTACATGTTATGTATGCGATGTGTTAAAAATGATGGGATGGGACAAGAAATCCGAAATGAGGTGAGTTGAAAGAGTTCATCATGTAGAACTAAAGGATATTTGAGAATGTCATCATCGATATCTGGCATAAACAACACACCGAAGAATGAGGTCAATAAGAGACATCGACTTTATCGGCGCGGCGGCGCGCAAGGCGTCCAGAATTGGTTATGCGGTGGCTAATATCAATTGTAATTATATGAGTACAAATTAACGAGGATGAACCTACCCCGTTTTCGATGCTGCTATAATCTATCTTGACGTCAGCTCCTGTATAGCAGCAACGAGGACAGAAAAAAAAGACCGACGATTGACCATGCACATATAGAATGACATTAGGTATCCGCTATCATCTAAACCCATGACAGTGCAGACTTCCCCTGCAGCCCATGGACATCCAGGAGCCCAGTCGCGTCGAAAAGCGGTGAAGCGTGAATACATGATTGTTGGGAGGATAAGTGAATAGCTGTCAGAGACTGTTGTTATGGCTTTTATGTACGCCCAGAGGCCATAAAAAGACCCACCGCATTAAAACAGCTCTAACTCCAAGGTGCTGTTGGCTCGGTTCCGAGCTTGCTGTTCTAACAACGAGATTGACGGGCGGTGGAGATGTTTACCGAGTCAGCAGCTCGCCGTGCTGTTTTCTCCATGTCCAAAGCGAGGAACAAGGTTCAGGTTCACCGGCAAAAGGAATTTTTGCTGACTCAAAGCACCTCTTCTGGAAACAAGGAGAAGCTGTGTGGTGAACGGATCGAACACAGCCCCCTACAGGCATGAGCGCTTAATGGCATGATGAGGTGAGGGTCGGGCAGTAGGATGATGCGAAGAAAAACCAGACAGGGTTGATTTGTGATTCGAATCCTCTGAAGCCTACAGCTCAATGGGGGACTTTTGGTCTATTACAGAAAATCCAGTAAATTCAACCTGTCAACTTCGCGTGCCATCGAAAGGCGATGAACACGACGACGAGCTGACGCTGTCGTGCACAGCCCTCAATGTGAGAGGACAAATCCATCAAGTTCGAACGATGAGTTCACTATTCGGTACCGGCATGTGGAACTTGTTGACTATTCTTCGTGCCCTACTGAGATGTTATCTCGAGTGAAACACATGGCAGTGACTGGAAAAAACAAGGGTATCCGGAACGGGAAGATTAAATCACGGGAGGCTGTTGTTTATCACGCTACACATTGTCTGTTCGTGGCGTCTGAAGGCGCGCTAGGATATGATTCGTTGATCGCACAAGCATAAAATGATGCAAGGTATCACGGTTTCCGGCGTTCTCAAGCGCCGCATACATCTTACACGAGAGCATCAGCAAGACCGTTTGATGATCTCTGTTACCACTAATAAAATTCCTTGTCACAAACTCGTATCAAACGTAAGTCGTATTTTCGAACATCAAGCTCACAAAGCGGTGGAAAAGCAAAGCTCGGCAGTCTAAATAAATTATGAGCGCGTCAGTTCGACATTCAACAATTTTATAACATACATGCGCAGAATTCTCAGATTTTTCCCGCTACGTTGCATTTCAGAATTGCATTGAGAACCCACTCCTTATCGGGCTTCTTCCAGTTTGCCCTCGGCGCTTTATGCATCTCCAGAGCTATCGACTTGTGCGATAGGTCAGCGAGGTAAACACACATATACCCATTCTTGACTGCGCGCTCGCATTGCGCTTTCTACAAAGGCCAATGGTCAGGAAATGGGTACGGCAAGAAGGGCACCTTTGGGACGATACCGTGTTTTCAGACAGCGGAATCATGGACCTAGGCACAGCAACTACATTCTTCAAAGTCACCGTTGTTATGTCGTTAGGAGTCTTATCATTCTGGGATAAGTCAAAGAAGGCGAAATGTGTTTTGAGCAGGGACTGTGAGGCGCCTTTATAAATCTCGAGTGCATGGAAAGCCTGTTGGAGGAAAAAAGTATGAGTAACAGAGTGTTTCTCTAGCAAAGGAACACACCGCATATTCAATGGCACTATGATTCTTTCGGTACCAACCCTGGAGAGTGACCGGATCATAGTAAATCTCTCCCTTTCTCCGTGCGTCTTCTTCCAGTCTCTTCTTGGATGCAATTGACAATTGACGTTCTTTGCAGAGGGCCTTGTGTTCCTTCCAATGGGCCCTATGATTCTGTTCGTGCTAGGCATGACTCTGTCAAACACGAAGACTTACCGCTGACAATCTTTACTGTAAAGGGTGGACGCGATGTCAGGAAATGAATGTCAAGAATAAAAAGCTAACACACCTGCAATAGCAAGTCTCCTTACAGCTCGCACATTTAGAAAATTCCTTCACGTTTTTTTGCCTCGGGCCTATGCCACACGCGCCACAAGGTCGTACAAGTGTTCCAGAATCCTCAATGATATTAGCCAATTGTTCGCGTGTCATGACCATGGGATTTGAATTATTGGACATAATGACGATAGAGTCTTTGGAAAGATTCTCGGGGTCAAGCTGGAGGCTAGTAGTCAGCTTTTAGCCAGAAAGAAAAGCATTGAAAACTGACGGTGGCACAAGTCATGATAATAGGATTGCCTTCATCATCCAAGCATGGAGCACCGTCTTCAAAGATAAGTGTCTCTTTGCGCACGTCTTCTAGTCCTCGAGTCATTGGTGAGTGATAGGAAGCAAGTTGCAGAAAGAGACGACGCGTCACGCGTGCAACTTTTGTTAAGTCATGTGACCGAAGACCCTGTTTTCTCAAAATTTGAAACTCTCAGTGTAACGACGAGCCGGCATGAGCTGCCGCCATCTCAGGGAACTTGTATCAGTTTCTCCGAGAGTAAGCAACGTTTTCATGTTGAACTTATCAGAAATTCTGCTTTCCATACCCGGGCCGGTGGATGAAAACGGAGCATGGAAATGTCTGACAAGTGACGTTCTTCAATCGCTATCTATGTGTCTTTTGTGAGTTCATCCTGGTCACTACACCAAGCTCTCTGTCATCTGCATAACAATAATTGATTCGTGAGCGTCATGTTTCATATTTCCGGTGCTTACCGTTAATCAGCACTTAAAAAGCAACATCCTTGTAAGACTTTCTCTCTTCAATCATGACTCGTAAACTCATCGTCGTCTTCGGTGCTACAGGAAATCAGGGCGGCTCTGTCGTCTCTTCACTTCTCCAGAACAAAGCTTATGTCGTTCGAGCTGTGACTCGAGACCCAGCTAGTGACAAGTCGAAAGCGCTAGCTGCAAAGGGCGTTGAAGTCGTCGCTGGAGATCTCAATGACCCAAAGAGCCTCATCAAGGCGTTCGAGGTTCGTCAAATAGACATCTCATATATCTTACGACCTACTAATCGTTAATCAGGGCGCGCATGCGGCCTATGGCGTTACAGATTTTTTCGCTGAGCTATCTACCCTCGGAGCCAATGGAGCTATGGATCTTGAGATCCAGCAGGGCAAAAACCTCGCCAATGCCGCCGCCGCGACCCCCACACTCGAGCACTACGTCTGGAGCTCCCTTCCGTACATCAAAAACACCACCAAAGGCACCGCTAGCTGCCCGCACTTTGACGGTAAAGCCCAAGTTGACGAATACATCATGTCCCACCTTCCTGATCTCGCCAAGAAAACTACCTTCTTCTGGCCGGGGTACTATGCGACGAACCTCGCGTCCACAACTTCTCTGGTAAGGCAAGAGTTGGGGAAGTACGCGTGGGTTCTTCCTTGCTCACCGAATGCGTCGGCGCCTATGGCAGGACTGACGACTATAAATGTGGGCGTCTTCGTTAGCGCTATTCTGGCTAAGCCGGAGATCACTCTGCCTTCGAAGTATGTACTGGGGTCTGTCGAAACCTTGACGATGAAGAGGACCCTGGAGTTGTTGGAGGAGGCGACGGGCGTGGAGATGGTGTTCGTGCAGAAGGATACGGAGGACTTTGTGGCGTGGTTCCCTGCTGGACCGGTCTTTGGCAAGGAGCTAGCGTTGAATATGAATTTCTTTGAGCTTGGTCCGGGTGTATGGTCAAAAAGTGGTGTAAAGGTTTTAACGAAGGAAGATCTTGGGATCAAGGACTCGCAGCTGGTCAGTACCAAACAGGCTTTTGAGATGATCGATTGGAGCCCCGTTATAAAGGCGTAGTTATATACGAGCCTTTATCATTTATTTACTGTAACCATTATTTCTATAGTTGTAACTGTAACTGTAGTAGCATTATGGCTCCTAGGAAATTTTATCGCATCCTGTAACTGGATCTCTGGGTGATATATATTTAGACATGGTAGCTACGGCGTATGATGCAAAGACGCTTCTCAAGGTCGCTCTAATAAAACATCCTCACTTTCCGTCATCTGCGGATCCGACCAAAACTCTTTCATGTGTCCCCCGCGTAGAAGTTCCAGAGCCTCAACGTCCAGTTGATCATCACCTTCATGCACTCTGCAGCCTCCCTCCTTGTCTCCAAATTTGCGAACACGACAAAGTTTCGAAGACGCATGCACCATCAGGCCTGAATCATCTGCACCACCCCCCGGTGGAACTTTTTATCTTCAGGAGCGACTTCGATGCGTACCAGATTCGGCCGGAAATCTGCAAAGGCCGATTTCCGATACGTCGCATCCTCCCGGGGCTTGTGACGTAGTACAGATAGTTCACGAGACTTATTGGTCGTATTTTAAACGGAGTAAGTCTACTGGTGCATTGGCAAAACACGGAAACCGTTTATTTCGATTTACCCTGCCGGACAGTGGACTTGAACCGGCGTTGCGACAAGCGACTGCAGCTGATCCGACAAGTGGTTTAGGAAAAAGTTGAAGGGCATTGCGAGTGCCCGGATAGTGAAGAGAGAGATGGAACCACATAAGAGAGACGTGAGTTTCGTGATGGGCGTGAAAGAGTCGTGTCTATCGTTGGTTGACGGAGAGATGAGTTCCTTCGCTGAGCTATTTTGTATATATACCCAACCGGACGTAGTAGGGCATGATGAGCAGTGTATGAAAGGGGATCGTGGTACCACCCAGCTGCACCTGGCCACAGTGCCTCTGTGACCTCAACAATTATATTGAGGGAGAGTAATGACAGGATGCTTCATTGCCGAAAGGTCGCCTAAAATGGGAAGGGGCGAATAGAGACGGGAATTATAGCCCAAGGACTGAAGTAAAAAAATAATCAGTGTGCCTATGCGATATCGGAAGAAGAAACCATATGAAGATTAGAACGGGAACCCCTACGAATTTATGCAATTTCTGGAAAATTTTCGGTGTCAGAGACAGTAGACACTGGGTGTAGAACGTCTGAAGAAGGCAGAGGGTGTTCCGTCCGACATTTCTGGTGCGTGGTGCGGTATCTGAAGGGCAGAACGAAGAACGAAAGAGCAGATAAAACGCGCAATGACTACCAAGTATTATGAGAGCAGAGAAAAAACGCCAGTCATGTTCCAATGCCAATAAGTCCCCTCTGGAAGTTGGGGGAAGATACAGCAAGAAACAGTGTCGTTTCCTGCGCATACCTGGAAGAAAATAAACCCGCCAGAGGGTGAACTGCCACTGCCGAACGGCAATGAACGGCAGGATCGGCATTCCGCGCCGAATGGCGCCATTTTTTTGGCACGTTTCTTATTCTTGGACCACCATCTCCATCTTCTCTTTGCCGAGGCTCATTTTCTAATCGTATAGAAATGTAGCTTGGTATGTCTCTGAGATACAGTAGTATGCGATTTGGGTTGGCTGGTATGTCTGGTCCTGCATGAAGCGACGAACAAGTCCCTACATCGACCTTACCACTTGTCGCAATGAACTGTTACCCTTGAAGAGCGCAATGTTAATGCTGGAATTCTCGTCGCACGATTCGTATCATTCTCTATTCGGCCAGCAGGATCTTATGAAGACTTCCGGCCTCCTACATCGAGTTTAACGGCACTATCATCACGTTGAAAATGAACGTTGGATGGCTAAGGCTTCACGTACGCTCACCTTCGGTTTTATCTCCCAGATATCCTTACATTCCAATGAAGTCTGTCGACTCTCATGTTTCTGTTCCAGCACATGGCTGAGATCTGCGCATATACCCTACGATGTTTGTCGTTTTCCGCTCAGGGAGACCCCATTAAGCACTGCAAGGATGTCTGGTCAATGGTCTTGCTCTCATCACGTTGGAGGGATGATCGGCTCCATCTAAAGCACGTACTGTGATCGACGCGGTATTGTGTGCCGTCATCGTCAGCCGTTGTTTGAAGGTGTGCGGCAAGCCTACGTACCAGGCTTGGGACCAACCATCACCCTCCGTCTTTAATTCCTCGCCATTTTTGAAGGTGTGGGTCTTTCGTTTATGTGGTGAGATAACGAACATATTGGTGCACGGACGGCGCTAGTAAACCGTATGGTATCTGGTTTGCCTTTATGCTTCCGATGATATTTGACTTCACCATGCGTGTAGAATTGTTCGAACAAACGTTCCCTTGGCATATTGCCCTACCCTGGTTCAATCGAAGTCACTATCGAATGTGACGACGTATTCCCCTCGTATCCATAGCTTTCATCTCGGAGCACTTTCTTGCTTACCTGTGGGCGAGCCCGTCCAATTCCTCGAAGTCGACAACAAAAAAAAGAAGACATGTCCCGTCTCGGCCTCACCTCTGGCATTCCCTGTTTTCCTGTACCAGTTATAAATTCGTCACTTTGATGTCAGACAGGTTTATTTCCCGTCATCAGGGTCTTCTTCCGCTCAGGCGCACAGTTACAGCAACGGTTGATGGTCCAGCCGATGGATGATGATATCTTTATCTGCACAGAACAAGTCAATCGTCCCTTGGAAGGAATCGGTCGGCGACCACTTGACCTAGCCGCGAGTCCGAGCTCGTCTCCAACTTTCCCACTGAGGCCTGGCTCGTATTACAATGGACAACAACGATTTGCCGACATGCATACGCGTAATATTATGCACGCGTTGCAGTACTTAGAGGAAAAGGCCTTGTTGTTCTTTACTAGTTCCTTCTATGACCTACGGAAGCGCTTTTGTATCCCGGCGAATTAGGAGTACGGGGAACTCGTTCTCGCCTACGGATCAATGCCCTTCCTTGCCCTCTACAGCCCTTTATCACGGTCACGCCATTGCTCGCGGCCATTATGAGCCTCCCTAAAACTCCTAAATGGTTTATCTTTGCACCGTACCTCCTTCCCCGCTACTCTTACGCTCCGGCGCTACTTACGCTCATCCACAACTGAGAGCACGACAGCAGAGACTTCGGGGAGACGACCGATGTATCGTGACAAAGACACTGTAGCCGATGCAGACAAAATCCTTGCCCCGTTTTCTTCGTTTGAAGTGCTACACGACCGTAGAGAGCGCTGCTGACGCATTGCAGCGTTATCATATGCGGTGACATGTACAGTTCGATCACCTCGGTGTTGTTAATTGTATGTATCTCTTTCTTTCTGTGTCACTTGCTGAGTGGATACATTTACAGACGCAGGTGAACTTGCCCGTATGTCATAGGATGCTGAGATGTAACAAGACTCTTCGCAACGCTACAGTATCCGCACGGTTTTTGTTGATGCGTTCTTCGATTACGAAGAGATGGCTGTAGCAGCTCCTCCCACGTCATCGCCATCTCCCTTTGTGTTATGCCCTACGCTATGACAGAGAATACCCTTGATTCATTCGCAAGCACAGACGGCCGATGCGAGGTGTGAAAAAGCCTCCGTTATCGGGTGGCGCTGAAAGCAGAAATAGACTTTTGGCGGTCCATATATGCGCCCGCTGCCTTCAGCTCTCCAGCGCAACGGACCGCAATGAAAGGCTATTACCCAAAGCCAGTCGGAGGAGGCTTATTTTCATATTGACGCCGGACCGGGGAGGACCAGGGTTTATCATTGCTCGGCCTGTTTCTGGTATTAAACGAACACTGCTGCACTCTCCCTCTACTGAAGCTGTCACCATGAAAGTCGACACCTTTACCATTGATACGCACTCGTCTGGTAAACCGCTCAGTTGTGCAGCGAAGCGGTATCGGCCACATGGGGCTTCTTCCAAGGAACGACCTGCACCTGGGCATATCCTAATATTCACCCACGGCACTGGGTTCCGTATGTCGATCCCCCAATAAATTGGTCGAAGTGACCCTGATGATCCATTCAATAGATAAGGAGCACTGGGAAGTCCCAATCCTACGGCTGTTCGCTCATAGCAAGTCGGGCGAAACGAGGGTCTCGGAGGCGTGGTCGATTGATTGGCAGACTCACGGTGATTCTGCAGCGTTGAACGAAGCGGTGATCGAGGCGCCGGAATTTGTGTTTTGTAAGTTAAATGCCGTTTTTTGATATTGAACCGGATCTGATATGAACCCATAGCTGAATTTGATTACGCTGAAGCCTGCGCGAACCTATATAGGACATTTCTGCTCGAGAATATCGAGAAAGGCTTGAACAAAGTGGTGCTCTTGGGACATTCAGCTGGTGCTGCGTCTGCGTAAGACTGTTTTGTCTTGTGCCTTTTATCCCTTCTCATCTTTTTACAGCTCCCTAGCAACAATGTTTTGTGACCACCCGCTCTTCGAAGCCTTCATTTTCGTAGAGCCGACAATATGGCCTGCTGAGATGGCTGGTGTGGATGCACCTGTGTACAAGTACGTCAAACGGGGGATCCTCACTCGGAGGGATCACTGGCCCACCAAGGCGGAGGCTAAGCGCTACTTTGAAGGCCGTGCGCCGTGGAGCTATTGGGACTCGAGGATCCGGGAGATATATATCGTACGTCCAGTCCCGTCCCGCCTTTGCTTGTACTAATAGTCTTCTCTCTTCTCATAGGAGTACGGCCTGAAACCCGATCTAGTCAGAGGTGGCTGGACACTCAAGTGCGCGCCGAAACATGAACTAGCGCCGTTCGCGAATGATCAGAAGGCGGTGGATGTCCTTCCCGAACTGAACAAGACGATCAAGGTTGTGCCCATACATTTAATCTATGGAGGGCGGAACGATATGTTGTATGTCCCGCTCTGTCTAAATCTCTTTCGTTGCTGACGTCTCTCCCTTTCAGTTCACGGAAAAAACAAGACTCTTTACTGGGCGGTGGCCGCAACTTTGCGTCAGTGACGAGAATCCCGGATGCGGGCCATTTGGTATGCCTTACCGCCGTTGATTTGCGGGTGGCGATTGACTGATTGATTGCGGTGATATGTAGGTCGTGCAGGAGGCGCCGGATGAGGTGGCGGATGTGTTGTTTGGGATATTGAGGAAGTTGGATAGGGGGGCTGGACAGTTTGAGGTTCAGGCGAAGCTGTGAGATCATAGGGTGGGTGATGGCGAGTTTATTGGAAATAGAAATTCGTATTTTATTTTATTGTAGTGTTCGAATTATACCGGCAGGCACTGAACGTAATCCGCTCCTGTATATGACATTTGTGAGGGAACTTGTTTTTTAGATCTGCACTGATGAGTCTTTCTGTTTAGTTGTAGTCTTAGAATCCAAGTTTTCTATCTTGTTTCGGAAAGCACGTCGTGACGAAAATACTTTAGAGCGTAGGCGACAACAGAATCACTCTTCCTACAGCCTTGCCATGCCTCTCCTTGCATAAATTTTATAGAGTATCCCATTCCTTGGTTTCTTCAAATAACTTCATTGTATTGGATTCAGCACCAAAATGCATCGCAAAAATCCTTTCGTACGTCGATGAGTTAGGGTATCTTTGTGAATACCTACATTTAGACAGGGAAAAGGTGGATCGAGTCGGTCCAACAAGACTCAGACATAAATCACATCCAAGCTTGTTCCTCATCAAGAGTAGGCGCTGGATAAAGTGGTAGTATAAGCACACACAGGGGGCACTCCGAGAAAAAGAGGACAGTGGACACAGACCGGGCGTATTTTCAAAGAACGTCATCGGGCTGTCCAAGCCCACGTACCAACCAGGCGTCTCCATTCTGTAGGCCCCGGTCGTCAGCGCTGGGGCCGTCCTCGGGTCGATGGCCCAAGTATATGTTATTGCCTCGGCTTCCGTCCTGGGAGGGCCATACAGAGCCAGCCCATAATCGTCCCGGGCTTTGGAAGTATCACGAGGCGGCATTGCTGTTGGTGATGGTGGTGACGACGGCGACGGAGGGCAAGACGTCGAACGTTTGGCGTCATTTTCTGCTTCCACGATGAATTGATGATCCCTTGTGTGCCATGATTGGCCGACGGGGGCTAGATGGGGTTCTGTTGAGTGCGGGAGTTGTATGGGGTTTGGAGAGACGTCCTGGGGGGAGGTTTAGGAGGGCGATGATGATGATGTGCCGGTGGATGTCATTGGGGTGGAGGGAAAAGTCACGTCGTGTAAGTGCGAATAACGTACTGACAATCAAATGATCAGCACCTAGAAACGGGAAGCAGAGCATGACGGTGGGATTCCTTCGAGACGATAGGAAGAGAGAGGAGGGAGGATGATTCACTCACTTTTGAGAGGAGTATTTTCTTCAAAGAGATCTGACAGCGAATGGCACATGTAAATCTCGGTTACGTTCTACACGTTTTTGTGATGTGCTCATAGAGAGGGTTGAACGGCGTTTTCCTTCGAGCTTTGTACGTTCGCCATATACCAGTTGTGCGAGTCTGTAAAGTGGTCGAGGTGGAAGAGAGCAGAAAAGGTTTCTTGTAAGATACTATTGTTATTGCTAACGGTGATCGCCTTTGGAAAGAACCCTTCATTTTCATGCGAAAGTTGCAACGAGGCAAACGCCCCATATTCTCGGCACGAAGAAGCTTTGTTTGGCTGAGATGTGCGATAAATCTGTATGAAGGTGCATCAGTGGCGCACCATTGTTCAGACCCTGTGATATTCGGAGCGTCCTCTTGAGCCAAGCCACTGGAAACGGACGAAAAAGAAACTGAGATTGCCATATTGGAGTCGAGTCCATGATGAAGGGCCATAGTCACTACAACGAGGCAAAAGGTGCCTTTCTCTTCGGGTCTTGGAAGATACGATCTCCGGCCAAAAAACCTGAGTCTCTGGATCTAGACGGAGAAGAAAGGCATTTGAACGCGGTTATTTCATTTTCATACCATTTCATATCCTGCTATTGATATACTATTGTATCAGAAGTTTTTTCGACGAAACTGCGCAGAGTAGTCCAGAGGATGACACTGTCGAAGCCACAAAGTCGAGATTTGAGAGCAACTTGAAGGTAGGTATCACTGCAGGGGTCCATCAGTGTTTTGTCCTGAAAAATTGTTTGTAAACACTGGTATGTATGTTTTTGTGTAGATCATTCCAACAGTCAACACCAGCCCAAAAATACATGAAGAAATACAATTAGCTTTTCTCTCAATTTCTATATTTGTATTCATTCCACTGTTTTAACCATAAAATACTTAAATGTGAACATCATGTCTGGTCTGTATTTCCTCACCAGTTTTCCCTCGTAAATGATATCAGGTGTTTATATTTCATATTTCCAATTGTGTTCTTTGTACCAAAACACATGAGCAACCACACTATGTGTGATGATGAATGTTTCTTTAAGATGTTTATGACAGGAAACACCCATAGAACAAAGGAAAGACTGGGTGTTTCCTATCATAAATACTGCAACAAACACCAAAAGAAACACACCATGTGTTTTCTGAGGTACTTTAGAAACAAAGACACCATCAGAAAAACTGGTATGAAATACCAAATACCATTTATGAAATATGACATGAATGACATTATGTACTTCTTTAGGTAGTTCATGACAGAATTCCAGGCCAAAACACTGAGACAAACATCATAAAGAAAACATAATATTTAATCATATTTTTATTGTACAGTTTCTACATCTAAAAAAATTGATATAAAAACATGCTGGTGTTTATGAACAGTGTTTCTGGCATAAATACTGACATGCCCCAGCAGTGTATAGATAATTGACCTTGGGACAAAGAGTCCTTTTTCTTCCCAAAAAGTGCATCTTACTACCATCACTGCTATGTAGTTGCCATGCATGATGGTAATCTTCAAACTTTAATGTTCAAGTTAATATATAGTGATCATGGTGGTTGTGGTTGCTGAAAGAATATCACCATTGCATTATTCCTACACTACTGACACATCATGCAAATCTCCAATCTGGACCATTGCTCTCTTCTTTCACTTCATTACCATCATTTTGTTGAATCTTAGTATGACCTTACCATTCTGAAGCTCTAATCTAGATATGCATGATACTACATTTCTTTCTTTCTGACACCTCCTTCTACATTATTCCAACCCAACTAGTCTCTAAAAAATATAAAAAAACTATCTCTGTCAAAATAATCTCTCAAAGATAAGAATTTGGGGATGCCATTATTGAAAAACCCATCCAACCAAAGCCAAGATGAAATTCATATAAAGATGAGTGCCAAATGAATATGGATGGCTTAGCAGTTTCCAATTCCATATGAGTTTCCACTGCTGATTTTTGTTCTCAGCATTGTGTTCAATCCTCAATGCCAGCAGTTGTAACTTCAAATCACCAACCAGCTGACCCTTCAATATATTTTATGGTTGCTTTAAGCCATTTGTGTTGAAATAAATGGTTATGCTCCAGCCATTCACCTGGATATCAGCAGGGAGCTCTCACAAAAAGCATGAGAGTCATCAAAATTTAGCTACCTATTTATCTACATATTCTGTATGAGAATTCAACATTATAACAGCATGGTACCGAAAGTATGCTAATATACCACTGTAACTCTTCATTGACTAATTATGAACTAGCTTCGGTTGCTTTTAGACCCTCGGGAAATGTTCTTCAGCCATCGACATGTTGTTATTGGCACAAGCAGCATATACTTTCAGGAGTTCAAAGTGTCGAGAAGTCGAGTGAGCGAAGTTTAAATAACGAGCTGTATTTCCCGCATTGATAGAAGACGTTATGGGCCTTCCTTCAAACGTGGCTCTACATCGTTGGCAGTCATTGAAAGCTTCTAACTTCATCTGTGGGTCTCGGCCAGTTATATAGTTGGCCAAAGACTTGTGACAACGTGAGAGTTTCAGGAGATGTTTACGAATTATCGCACGCAAACCGCATGAGCTGCGTCGTCGGTGATAGAAAGAGAAGCTGAACGTGGAGTGTTCGCAGCGACGTCACAAGGTCAGGCCTTCCCGTCGTTTTTCTAGCTTCTTTTATGGCGCTGATTCGGCGGCACGGATATTGAGTCTTGAGAGTAATAGAGCCACGAGTGAAGTTTTTTCCTGGTTCGTTGCTTACGGCTGTCTCTCTCAAACAGTTAAGAATGTTTTTCGAGAACCACAGACAGCCATAAAGAGGGCAAAATGCGGGCGGAATTAGATTTTCATCTAATTTAGTGTTGTTGCGACGCGCCGGACATGGCCCAACACGTGATGCGAGAAGGCACCACAGTCACATGCTGCATATTTTGCATGCAAGTATCGGCCCGATTTACTGTTCAGGCCATTACCTCTTACCTCCCAGCCTCTTCCAGTGATACTACCTTTTATTGTTCAAGGCGAGCAGATGTGTACTGGAGCGGCCCAAATCCCTCATTAATTAAGGGGGGCATCCATAATTATCTCGTCAGACAATTGTTGAGCAATTGTCAGTCCTAGCAAAGAGAATAGTGGCCGACACGAGGCTCTGTATTGATTCTTGCGATCTCTGACTCATGCAGCCTTCGGCGCTTGCAACCAAACGATATCCATATGTTGGGATTTATAGAACCGTCGTCGTGGCATACGTGCGTATTGAAAATCTAATTATACATTCCTATTCTTAGGCCCAGTTTCTAGTCTATCTGAGTAGTCTCAGAAGCTACGCGAATACTATGAAATGATTTCTACAGCATGGCTTTGACTTTCGAAGAGTAAGTCAGTACTATAGAATGGGACTTTGAAGGCCGAATGATTCAGGGAACTGCGCCAGTTCTTTATGCGCCTCCACTGGACGCCATTCTTCCGTTTGGATGCTCTTTCAAATCATTTTGCAAACCCACCTGATTGCATTGGCCAAAGTTACACTCTTCTGACCAGATGTCCGTTCTCGTAGGTGAGAGCCCCCTTCCTGCTCTGGTATTGCTATATGTCACTCCACAATCGCGTCATCTTAGCAGATGAGGGATTTTCGGCGCACTTACGACTGCATTTGTTCAAGAAGAGCCAATGAAATACGGCATTCTGTAAGCTTCGTGACGCGCCTGCATCTGAAGTACCCTTCTGGGTTTACCCCTGAGGTGGTATATAAGGATGCGACGAGACAAACGCCTTACGAGTCCATCATGTCTCTGTACAGCTCGAATGACATTTTTGTTAACTCTCCACGGAGTGGAATGGACGAAACCGATTCATGTCCGTTGTTTCATCCCTCTTATACCACCGTCGCTCACCTCGACATTTATCTACAGATCAAAGCTCTCAGATTTTTGTAACGGACGGCGGTCATCCATCCGTAACCAACCCTTCTTTGTTATACGACGAGGAAACCGTACCAGTGGCAACGAACTTTCAATACACGCAGCATATCGCGGACGAGCAAGGAGGACTCCACCAGGAAGCTCTCACCCCGCCTGTAATGTTTCCAGACCCTTTCACTCTTCCATTTCCGACGGCAAAAATGAACGACCGAACGCCTCTCTTACGCCCAGCGGTATTTTCGCCTGACGTCGACCGCCAAGTTCCGCTTCCGAGATACTTTCTGTGTAGATCTTATGACACACCTTCCGTGTCGTCTGATATCCCGCCTGCATCTTTCAATACAGTAGGGAAAAGTACTTTTGGGCAAACCGTAAAGTGCTATGGTGCCTCATCTATTTTGCGAGCTTATGCTTTTCTTCTCAGCTTTTCAATTCCATCGCAGTCTTGCTGGGAGTAGGGATGCTGGCCCAACCTCTGGCGTTCGCCTACGCCGGATGGGTGGCGGGTACGTTTCTCCTTGTTTCATTCGGCTTCATCAGCTGCTACACGTTCGTCTTACCTCCCTCACCCTGCGCCGCATTGAGACTGATGAACACTTGACCTATCAAAGTGCCAAAATCCTCGCCCGCATCATTCATTCTGAGCCCCATTTGAAGCTCTACACGGACATCGGGCGAAGAGCGTTTGGTGCACGTTCGACACTGGTCATTAGTATCGCGTTCTTCCTTGAGCTGTTTTTGCTAAGGTCAGCTGCCATTTTGTTTTGTTCCCGTCGTCAAGTCCCTAACGACCTGTGATGTTAGTGTGTTGTTGGTTACGCTTTACGCGGATTCCTTGGAGTCATTGGTGCCGGCTCATTCTCCTGTTACATATAAGCTCTTGGCTCTAGTGATGCATGTCATTTCTCCGACCTTCGACATGTTCGCTGACGGGTTTTAGACTGATACCTACCTTGTTCTTCCCTCTCTCGGCCCTTTCGTATACGTCAATACTGGGCATCGCTTCGTTACTTTTGATTTTGGTGGTCGTATTTATCGACGGAACTTCGAAGCTTGATGCACCTGGAAGCCTGTGGTCCCCAGCCGAGACTTATCCAGGCATCCGTAGCTGGAATCATCTCGGAAAGGCGTTTGGCTTATTCATGGCAGGGGTAAGTCGATTATTTCTCCAGCTGGTACATTTTGATCGGGATGTTTAGTTTGCGGGACATGGAGTACTGCCTTCGTTGGTACACGATATGGAGGATCCTTGTCAGTTTGATACCATGGCCAACTGGGCATTCGTAAGCATCTTTCAGAGTTATTATGAATTGGCGCTCTAATCGCTTCACACCATCACAGTTCTTCTCAACCGTCATTTACTTGTTAATCGGCGGCGCCGGATATCTCATGTTCGGAACACCGGTTAGTGAAGAGGTACGCGGATGATCAAGGTCTCTTTTATTCGCACCTAATATAGAAAGTAGATCAGCAGAGACCTATTGCGAACGCCCGGCTATAACGCTGTACTGAACAAGATATGCCTGTGGATGCTCGTGGTCAGTCCACTGTGAGTAGACCTTCAATTTATATCTCCATCTATAACCGACCTTTTTTTTTCTCCCAGATCTAAATTCGCCTTGGTCGTACAGCCCGTGAGTCCAATAAATGGTGAGCATGACCGATCCTGAGGGCTAACCGATCCTCAGCTCAATGCGACAGTCGAAAAGTTGTTCAAATCTCAAAATAAGCCAGCGCATCAAAACCCACGACAGCGACTCTTGGGAATCGCCCAGCGGCTGTCGATCACCCTTCTCACAGTCGGCGTTTCTATCATAGTGCCTGACTTTGGACAAGTCACTGAATTGATGGGATCCTTCTCTGCGTTCTTGATTGTTGTTATATGTCCCATTGGCGCCAAACTGACTATTACGCGCACATGTGGCTTCTTTGATGTGCTGGTGCTAGGTATATCCGTTCTGATGGGGACATGGGGAACGATAACTGCGTTTCTGTAACCTGTACTTCCTCATTGCGTTGGAATTTCCCCTGCGTTTTACTGCCTTGCGTTAAAAAGTCTCTTTCATTGATTATTTACATTTTACTATAACGATAAACCCGCCGCATACAATTATATCTAGTATATTCACCGGCATTTACGTCGAGCCCTACTCCGAAAATGCTAGCCTACCCTTCCTTAGGTGCCTCAGACGTTGGTGTGTTGCTGGCGCCATGTTGATGTGCGGCTCGAGTTTCTCAAGGGTAGCCCGTTCTAAGGGAGTTTCGCACCATCTACGAGATTCGATCATATCCATCACGGCGCTTTCATCTAGATCCTGAGTCCAAACCAGTTCGATGGACTTCAGACGAGGGAGGAAAGGTAACCTGGATGGCAGCGCCGTAAGCTGGTGCAGGAGGTGTTCGTTGATGGGATATGGCAAACAAGGCAATACCCTTCAGATAGATCATAATCTTTGGGATTAGGGTCGTGGATGACGAGAGATGCGAGCTGTGGGAGAGCATGCAGGACTCTGATGATATCCATGTCTGAGATCGGTATCGCAATGAAGGTAATGTGCTGTAGCCTTGAAGCGGAATGAGAAACGACCTCTAAAATTGGATCGACTCCAATGAGAGTCTAGTCGTCGCCTTCCTCATCAAACTCTGCGTGATATATCATCAGAAGAGAATCTAGGTTGGTGAAGTGAAGGTCCTTGAATGGTTTTGGTGTGAAGGCGTTGCATGATAGCTTCCATGTTAAGCGAGAAACCAGGTTCGATTTCGGCGCCCTGCTGTCGGTGAGCGAGAGACCATTCATCTACAGAGAGTGAGCTCGATAAGGCATGTCTATGTAAACTCTGAGATCACGAATATTTGGAAATGCCCCAATAGCAACGTTTAAAGTTTCTATTTTGTGGCACACGTTGATGCGCAAGGTCGTTAACGATCTGGGCTCGGGGAAACGATGACTCTAGAATAGAGCTAAAATTTCCCTCCTCAACGTCATCGAAGGAGAGGGATGTGAGATTCGGAGCCTTCAAGAAACCGGAATAATTCCAAAACTTGGGCACACGGTCAAAGGATGGGATGGTTGTTTTCTTTAATCCACTCAGATTGGGTAGGACACTATCCATAGGAGCAAACAGCATCTCAATGTTCCCGTCCGTACAGAGCTTGCGCGACAGGCGAATGCGCCTCAACCGAACGTCATGAGAACGAAGAAGGGGCACAAAGGTTTGCGCCCGACACCACTCTGGCTTGACACCCCTCTTGGCCGGACGTTGGACATCAAGGTTACTCTCTGTCGGCGGAAGATGATAGTAAGAGGCTGATTTCTGGAGCGCTGGAGGTATAATTGGAGTACTTCCTCGCGTCCGTCGACAACTGAGGAACGCCAAGTGTGCGTCGTGATGGTGATAGTGGACCATAAATTGGAGTGGGAGAGAGCTGCTTCCCTCCGTGTCCTGCAGACACTCGCTATGCATAGAGCCGCAGCAGGATATGCTCCAGGGGTGAAGGATGCGTTGTCTTCAAATATACGATGGAGAAGCTCGGTGGGAAGGTCGTAGAAGGTCGTAGATGAAGGATGTCGATGGGAAGAGTAACTTTGGATAAGTGATTTGCAGTGGCGGACCTTTTAATACATGAAAGGCTGACATCGGAATTTAATGAAACCGAATGGTCTTTGTGGCAATGCGAGATATCGTCAAGTGTTTGAGATAACGCGACAATGATTTCGGACAACGAAACCCAAAGCGAGGAGTCTGCGTGGCATTCTATCAAATCACCCTTGTACAAAGGAGGATTTATATCCAGAGAGTAGCGACCAGAAGGACTGTAGATAGTCTGCAGAGTGTGTCGGATAGCCTCTGCAGTTTCAAACAAAGAAATCATAATTTTAGAAGCAATCTACAAGAGAGAAGATTGGGTATAAGCATCGTTCAGGCTTTGATTGTAGACAACTAAAGGTACCTTTAATCCAACACGAAAAGATATCAGCGAACTCCACTTGGTGGTACAAACGCGTTCTTTAAGCGAACTTGACAGATAGATTAGGGATAGGCACTTGCCAGCTGCTGCAAGTGTTGACATACTTGCAGAATTCTTTGAAGGTAGAATGTGGTTGAAGTACTGAAGACTAGTCACTGGTGGTAGTCAACATGGAACGCGGTGCAAAGGCCAAAAATAGAATCCTTCATTGTTGTCTTAGCTGCGACATGTGGCCATACCACTGGTCCCTTTTTTAGGTTTTTCTCGTCAAACACCTTCGATACTGAACTCCGTAACTACCATCATCATGGAACATTTTGAGGGTACTGTCATACTTCGAGAAGTGTGCCTCCGTGGGCTCATGGTGCGTGAACATGTCTCAGTGTAAAAACGACGCATGGAGAATCCATTGCAATAAAGAGCATTCATTCATTGAACCATAGACAAAGTTACTTTAATCAGCCAATCTGCTGCAGATAGGGCTGGCCGTGGTCAAGCTGATCGCAAGCCCCCGGAGTAATGGGTACTGTATAGCTTTAGAGTAAGCAATGTACTTGACCCAAGTATAAGTCCATACCTCCCCGTTCGCCCAAGCAAAAATGGGCTATATTTTCATCCGGGAAGGGTACATTGACAACACGAATTTCGGCAAACTACATGACAACTTCAGGGGAGAACAGGGATAATGGAAGAAGAAAACATACATCTACGTTATCCTGTAGGACATATCCTGGGGCCTGAGAACCTTTATTCTGTGAAATATGCGTTAGTATCGTGTGCATGTAATTCAGGTCAGAAGAAAAGTATACATTAATGAAATTACCCCAAGAAGCTCCGGATCCTATGGATTCTCGTCAGATGACAAAACCTATTCGTAGACAATATAGAACCCCACCGCCGTTGTCTCCAGAAGGAATGCATCTCGTAACGGCATTAGCGCCTCCGGCATTGGAATTAGCCCAAGGCCACTCATCGCACTGATAGCCAGCATCGTGGCCAACCTGACGGGTGTGTTTGTTATCTACTGCATCAAAGAAAAGTCAAAGAGACTTCATACCCGAGTGCTGCACCGGTTCGGATCGACGTTTCCGCAACTGTTGCTGGCACGATTCTGGTCCGCGGCAGGACGGTTCGGTGCTACAGCACGGGGTCCATTGTTACCTGGTCGAATGATATCACTTTCATTTTCTCCACAGTGAGAGTCATGCAAGACGCACAATACCAGGAGTAGCCTTTCGCATAGTCACCGGTCATCAGGATAAACAGTGACGCTCGAGCATAGGAAATACCCACATATATTCTCGGCGGATTGAGGGTAATCATCGTAATCGATCTCGAAGACGGGAAGAGCGCGCTTCACGCCTACGGGCCACGAACCGTTAAAACCAGTGGATGGCTCCGCAGGCAGCGCTTTCGCTGCTACAAGAGAAAGACAGAGAGTAATGAAGATGGTACTGAGCATAGGAAGCTAGAGACAAGCTCGTCTGAGGCTTGGGGCAGGTAGAAAACTGTAGATATATAGATTTTTAGTGACCAGAGTAAATCGACTATCAGAAAATGCTTCATGCAGGCAACATGGGCGTCCATTTTTCACGGAGCTATGGAACCAGTAGGTTGGTTGATACGAGGGCTAGTCGAAACGAGGCCAGTGGCTACGCGATTTTCAATGAACCGATAGGAAATGTGACACTCCGTCCTCCATGGAGGGTTGTATCATTAGGCCTACTTTCACATGAATGAAGCATCTGGAACAACGTATAGCCAAAACGCAAACTTTGAGGACGGGCTTCGAGCTGAAAGATTGTCATTTTTGACTAGGATCAGCCATGAAAACACAGAAAGCTTATAGTGCATGGCCTCTACGGAAGTACTACAGTCGGCCTAACATTCGAAGCAGTCAGTGACTTCAAAAATTTGAAACAATGCGCTGGTAATGAGCTTACAGTCTGCGAATGTCGCTTAGCTTGCAGTCTCGGCTCTTGGCCAATTTCAGACTTACCGCTCACCACGGTGGATCCCCATATATCACCATATATCTGTCCCAGTATTTGAAATACTTGCTGGAAATCATAGAGAAGTACGATAGTTTCACTGTTTGTATTATGAGCGCTGGCACTGACCCGGGTAAGAAGGACATGTAGCAATGGTCGGGCGCAGACAAGAAACTGTCTAGAGGTTAGGCACCATCCTTACAATAGTAAAGTCGGAAACTTGGAAGATCGCGTGCTCGTTCGAAATGATGGACATGGCTTTGTCGGCGACACAAAATGGCTAGCTCTGGCTTCAACGACCGTGACCTGAATCACAGTCTGTCACAGTTGCATCGTGCCGTGCCACGGAATTACCAAATATCCGGTCTAATATTGACTGAAATCCTTCAGTAAGCGAGAATTTATCGTCTTTTTCGATATAGCGTTGTGGTATCTACGCAAGAAGTCTTCCCTGTTTCATTTTCAAAGCGTTTTAGATCTTCATGTCTTCGCCTCGGACTAGGCGTACCGTAACCATACGAAAGCCGGAATGAAAATAGTTGACGAGAGATTTGCAGTCGCGACTCAATCCGTATAGTTGCCTATCTTCTAAATCATTCGCAGAGATATGCATCCGACGAAAGTTTGGTCGTGACTGTTTTTGTTATTGTATTGACGCCGTCGTCATTTTGTTTATTTTGTGCAGAGTTGAATGGACCTAAAGGACTAAATCTTCACCCAGCTTCGCGTATGTATAACTGTAGATTCCCGTGACTGCATGTGTCAGGCCCACATGGCAAAGCCTACCCCCCTTTCTAAACTATACCGCTATATAGGGCTTTCGTGCACACGCTACGAGAGATTCACACAATTCCTGCGAAGGTCGTATCCCCAATGTTTTCAGCAGTTTTTCCTACCACACGGAGTGCAATAGAGGACACTTTTCAGTGTTCTATGTATAGTCGAGCTTACTTCAAGACATACGTTCCCATTGCAGCAATGATGGAGACCAGCGATTTGATTCTCACATATATATACTCTATCGAAGGACGATATCATTCGTTCACCCATGGAGTCTCTTGGTACTCAGCCCAGTCGATCCTTTCACTCCGAAGATAAAGGCTCCCCCATCGACGAGAAGAGGGCTTTGGCTGAGGTTGTTGTAGAGGTCTCTTTCCAAGGAGATGTCTACGATGACTTGCGCGTTTGAAGATGGGAAGGAACGTCCTATTTGTATCCGTCTTTCTCTGTCGTTGCCGCTGCTTCAGGGCTGACTGGATTCTACAGTAACGGACATGGACGTTGCTACCATTATCTCCCTAGAGGACGACCCTACTCTCCCAGCATCCACATTTCGCATGCGGTTCGTCGGTATCGGGCTATCATGCTTCGGTACCGTTCTTGGTCAAATATTTGTAAGGCCATCTCTACGCTTTGATAAGACCAACCTGACACAGCTTGGTACTTCCGGCCACAAACAGCGTCCATAAATTCTGTGATATAGTCTTGGCATCGCTCTGGAAACCCTTATACCCGAACCGGGAGATCCTGTCAGGAGCCTTAGGACAAAGGACAATGCTTTTTGAAAGTTCATGATTCCTGATCCTTTCAGTAAATAACATTCCTTTCTTTTTACTTAAAGATCAGATTCTAAATCGGTCTCAGATATTAAGAAACATGTCGCAACAACTATCTTCTCTACGACTGCCGCTGAATTTGCCCTTGCCATTAGCATACTGTTTGCCGAAGATGACTTGTACTACAGTATTCAAGTACGCGGTATCAATTCCGCCAAAAATTGTCGTCGTCTTCTGGATTCACATCCAAATGCCGCTGTCGAAAATTTCACTCTCATTGACAGCCAAGTTATCAGATACGGACCGGGCGGCATCATGCGCTCGTTCTTTGTCTACCCACGTGCCTCGTCTTTCCCAACCTGCTTCCTACCGTGCAGCTTTTCGACGCCCTTCACGAGGCAAGAAGATATTTCTCCGGAAAAAATGCGTCCGGTCCTTTTGGAGTATCTTCGTCTGGGAAGGATTTCCCGAGTATTTATCCCTGACCCTGACGGGGATAAGCGTCTTCTGTTTGGCGAATAGAGATAGCGCATGGTGTTTAGCTCCTTGTCTACATTTCGTCCGATCCTACGTCATTTTCTCCTCATAGGTTCGTCTGACGTCGAAGCCGAAGTAGAAGGCCATCATCCTGATGGTCTTCTGTCTGCTCTCCAAGTTGCATGTTTTGCGTCACGAGTGCGCCAAAATGGTTGCAGAATGGACACCGTTCTTAGACTCCTCAGGTTTTCAATAACTTCTTCTATTTAGCACTTGTCGACTCGTGGACTCTATAACCGAAATCTCTCGGAGTAACTAGTGAAATCGTGGGTATTTCTGTCTTGGGCTTCATATCTAGGGTTCGTTGTTCTGATGCTGAAGGACGCACAGGCACGTTGATCATATTTACTTGCCGTATCAGCTCGCCTCCTCTCATGATGTGGCAAGTTTCATCAATGATCTCTTCTACCATTGTTTTGTGTCCATACAATTCATGATTCTGACGTCACGAGTGTTCTGAGCCTGGGTGGCATCCATGTTCCGGATTCACACGCGGGCTCATCATACCTTTGGGTATATATACCATGTATCTGCACGAGGACATTCGTCTCTCCGTCGACCATCGATATACCCAGCTCCTTCACGCTCATCATGAAATTCACGTCCCTCTTGCTTGCTGTTGTCTCCTTCTTTACAGTAGCACTTGCAATCCCTGTCAACTTGGACAAGCGAGACGTCTTCGTGCCTCCTATCCTGTACCCGCATTCTGGCACCGTGTGGACGATCAACGAGCGTCACAATGTTACCTGGTCAGGATTGTTCTCTGCAATGATTCGCACAACCTTGCTTACTCGAATGTACAGGGATACATCTAATGCGCCAGTGAACATCACAAACTCCAAAGGCCTCATAATGCTGCGTAAGGATAACATGGCTACTCCTCGTGCATTATCTTTCCTTCATCGATATGATGCGCGCTTATTTAAGGAACAAAACTGCAGTGATTCTTGCGGAAGGATTTAACATTCTACTCGGCAGATTCGAGATAACGGTGCCTTGGGTTGTTGAAGGAGATGATTATTCTCTAGTTCGTGCGTATTATATTCCTTGAATGGTCTCTGTATTATTACTGACCATGTTCCCCAGTATTCGGCGATTCGGGAAATTGGAGTGAGAACTTTACGATTACCGGATCGGATATTTCATTCTGAGTTATTGATTCCGGGGGTGGCTTCGAATTTTTGGACAATCACGCGGAAGTTGATTCATTTGAAGTATTGATTGAATTTGTTGTAAATTTAGTGGTATCAATGAACGGCGACTTTTGAGAAAGTAGTCTTGATTTCATCCTAGTGCCGAAGGCTTTGGAATATGGGGATCTCTAATGCCAAGGAAATTCGGCCTTGGTACACTCTCAAGTTTGTTGGCACGTTGATTCTGATACGGAGAAAGCATCTCGATTCTATCTTTCCATCACTCGCAGCCGAAGAGGGCCTAATTTTATACTTTTTCGCACTGGCTATATGTAGTAATGTGAATTTGTTCTTGCCTCTGAGTGTTGAGATTTGGAGTACATGCTTATAAGACCTTTAGTCTTTGGGTTACAAACTTCTGAGGAGTTTCCTCATTGACTTCTCATATTTATACTGGACTACACCTTTTCTAGTAATTTCTATTTAATTCCTTCAATTTCCCTCGGATTCTTTCCTTACTCAGCATGCCGGAATATCAGATTGTTTGAATCCCCGGTACTTCTTCCGTATTTCATCTCATCCCGACATCGTTTACAGATACTTTAGCGTTCTGCTTCCGGTTGAACTTGTGTCGCTGGTACCGCCTGCTTGCCCTATCGTTGGTTATTATTCTATATTGTTCTTGAGGTATCTTTAAGGACGAACCATAGCGAGGTAGGGCTTTCATTCTACGGACACATCTTGCACTGACCTCGAGACCGTGCAGATGGCACGCGATGCGGATTCACGACCTCTACAGGAACTTTTTGACGCAATCGTTGACGCTGTCAGATTTGCATCGCCACTTAGTGAAGCATTCAAAGACCTCGTTTCAGGCTTCTTGGTGTCACGCCGTTCCCTCCCTCGAGCTCGATACTTTCTGTTTGAGGCTATCTACTTTGCTACACCTGAAAGGATCCCTGAGTACCACGACACGGGTCTCAAACCCCCCATCATATCATCTTCGGCAAGAATGCTTGTTCTCAACAGCCAAAGGTTTGTTACAAACGGTACCTTTGACGATTCCATTTTAATATCAATCCTGAAAATAATGACCAATATCGAAACCATATTCTTTGAAATGCGTCGTGGGAAGAGTTATCCCCGGAGTTATTGGGCGTGTCGTCACGATATCGTCTGAAGAATATATTTCTCAGAAATGTCACCGTTTCCTCGAATTCATCATACTATTCCTTCCTTAGACACAGCCCCACATGTAATCTTGGTCAGCCTGGTCTTTATGAATGCCTGCTGTTGGCTATTCCGATTATGAGCATGGCGGCGCCGAAGAGGTTACGGCAATCCCTGAAAAATGGATCCTCGTCAAGTCCCTATCCGTTGCTCGTTTTCGAAATTCTCAAGATATAGAACGCATAATCATTTTCTCTCCGTCATCTCTATTCGACTTCCTTGGTGGTACCGAAACTGAGGTAGTACTCCGTCAATACCCAGGCTAAGCTCTGACACCCCGAAGATGGCATCTGCTTCTTGGGAGATGTAGTCGCAGCATCGGATTTCGCGATGGCTTGCGCAAATCGTCATGGCGAAATAATTCCTTCAAGCACCCCCGCCTTATCTAATATACTTTCCCTCTCTATGCACAGTCGGAGTTCTTCCCAATGATACATCTGAAGAGATCCTTGGCTTCCCGCCCATCCCAGTTTTACAGTGGTGGATTGACATCGTGGTGCACTCGAAATACTACTCCCTGTCAATGCTTTGCATTACTGTGATTGCTAAAGGACACCGCTGGCTCATAAGTGACGACGCCTTCACTCAGTGGCGTTGCCTGGATAGAAAGATATCGTCGCCTCCGTACAAGGTGCAGGAAGTAGGCATTCTTTTCAGGGTAGAGCGGATTGAGGATGCAGATTCTGGAACCGTGATTGATCTGTTGACGGCGAATATGCCAGGACTTTTTGGGTTTTATAGGTACAAGACCGTTGTGTTTAAATTGATTAGCGATGTCGTATTATGGCATTTGTTCTGCTAAGTCAACGTGGAAAGCTGTACTTTTCGGAAGCCAATTAACATCTGTTTAGGTGATCTGGCTTTAGTGGAGGCTCCTGGGACATATCAGTACAATGACATTTGCCTCGCATCTCTTATTATCGCAGCTGCAGCTCTGTCTGTTGCCTTCGAAATCACCATTCCACCCCGCAATTGATCACCTCTAATTGAATGGCTGCCCGTTAAATTGCATGGGGCCAGTCCAGGGACCAGAATGTTGCCCCTTTAATTTATGCCGCGCCAGATCTCCCCTTCGCCACTCGGCAGCGCAACCACACCTCTCACTCTAGAGCTACCATCATCCCAAGTTACACTCGCTCTCAATATTGAATGTAGCGTCAGCTCTGTGAAAATTTCACCCTGACTATGGCTAACTTTTGTTCTGCATAGATGGGACCCGATTCTTCCTCAGACAACATTTCATATGTTCAGAGAGATCAGATTGGACACCACGGACAAGATAAAGTGTTATCACGACATGTATCTCGCGTCTCCCATTATCCCAGCTGCAACACGTACTGTATACCTACGGTCCCTCTGTGCATTTGTAATTGACAGTTGGATATCTTCCATCTTGCAGTTTACTACCAATATTGACACCATTTGTTTTTTTAACATTTCATGGGACATGTTGGCCCAGGAGTGGCTCGACACGATTTCCAGTTATCGTCTCACCGGAATATCATTGGACAGCATCCATATCCATTCAATCGATTCCTTCTTCTCTTTCTTTCTGAGCTTCACCACTCGCGCGCATGTTAATCTTTATATCTTCGGCACGTCCTATGTCGAAAATGCAGAAGAACAAGTAGATCTAGCACGACTGCAATCTCACAAAAAACCTGTAGCGCTTCGATCACTGGTCATTCGATGCTTGGAGTATGGCGATGTAACAAAGTCGGTCCGTGCTATCCTTCTATCCCCATCATCTTCTTTCAATCTACGCGCTCTCGTAGTCGCCAAGTTCAACATTTCGAGGATCCGGGAAGACAGCATGGACAGTTATGCCATCCTTTTACGTGACCTGATTTTATCGTCAAACCTTCAAGCGCTTCGGACCATGAGGAGCAATTTCATTATGCCAGCACGGCCATCTTTCATATTCTATATCCCCTCCTCCACCAACTCTCATTTGGCATCATCCCTGCTCCGTTTCGAACTCTCGCCTTTCAGCAGAGTTCAGTTCTGCGGTGGTGCGTTGACAGTCTTCTGTGCTCCAAGTGCTACCAATTAAGGGAACTTGTCATTGGTACCGCATTTCAATCGGTTGCGTGGGTCGTTGTGGATGAAGCGCTGGAACAATGGGCTCGCCTAGATGATTAGCTTTCCTCACCAAATTACAAGGTGGATGTCGTGCATATTATTATCCACCACAAAGGACTGCTTAATGACTCTGTACGGCATGCAGAGGTGGTCGATGCTGTAACCCAGCATATGCCTCGATTAGTACAAAGAGGAGTTTTGAAACTGGTATCTGGGCCTCCTCCATCGCTACTGCCACAGCAGGGTTCTGCTTAACGGAAGAAAAGGAAAGACAGAAAACCAGCTTATTATCTTTCGAAGCCTTTCGCACTTGGAGTCCTCGCTACTCTCATTAGATCCGATATCGACATTGCGGTCACAGCCATACAGCGATTTGAATCCATTTCCGCTCCTATTCGACGTCTCCCGCGAGATGTCCTCCTAGAGATCTTCTCTCTTTGTCATGGGGTGCCCTTATACTCTAGTTTCGCCAGCGCCAGAAAGTACCCCTGGCTTCTGTCAAGCATGATTCTTTGGAACTTGTCAAGGTTCACCTCCAGCGGTCGGG
Source organism: Guyanagaster necrorhizus (assembly GCF_019112545.1). NCBI lineage: Eukaryota > Fungi > Basidiomycota > Agaricomycetes > Agaricales > Physalacriaceae > Guyanagaster > Guyanagaster necrorhizus. The sequence continues at coordinate 649,525 of NW_025064902.1, forward strand.
AAACGTTCCGTTGAAAGTATGCCTGGACCTTTATTCCAGCGATAAGCACAAAGTGGACGCCATTTCTCGCGTTTTGAACGTCAGTCACAGATGGTGGAAGCTACAAATTTTGGGCCACTACCACTTGCAGTGTACGAGCTTTCCATCGTTGTTCCCAGCACTGCGAACATCTAATATTTCAGTAATGTTTTGGGTGGTGTGGGAGTCTTCGACGCCCCCTTGCTTAGGAAAGTACGATTGGGTGAGGAGTGTCGCTCCATTCGCTCCTGCTTCCCTCTCATATCACACTTCTCGCGCTTCTCGACCTCTCTGAAAGATTTTCCGATGTTGCTATCGTATCCAAGCCTCACCGAGCTCCTTTTTACGGCTGAAAGGTTTTTGTCTGATACAACTCCATCGACAATCATACTTCCCACTGTTCTGTGCCTTTCAGTATTTGGAGTAGAGTTATCCCGTTGCTCTTCTTACCTACATTAGAAGACTTTCAACTGTGGGGTAGTAGGTATGTGGATCCGGGCGGCATAGAAATTGCCTCTGCTTTCCTATCGCAGTCACACTGCTCTTTGAAGACTATGTCAGTTACCGCATCTAATGATAACCAGCTCCTGGACCTGCTGATATCTCAGCCATCGCTTCGTAAGCTGTCGGTCAGATATATTAATAGTGAGAATGAGTGGTCTACATCTCCAGATTTCCTACCGAACCTGGAGCACATCGAGATCTGCCATAGAAATGTCGAGTACTACATTGGAGTGGTGCAGGTGATTCAAGCACGGTGGCACGCACCGGTGAGACGCCTTCGGACGTTTGTCGTGGTTACATAATCACGTTTCAGGAGCAAGTCGATAGAGTACGTGAAAGCTACGACAAATAAAGGCCTGGAAGTTATTGTGACAGGTCGATTCTCCGGCTGGATCCGAGGATTTTTTTTTAGTAAAAATATCTACCTTTCAATGTGAATATCGTCTACACTATGCATGAGTATTACTACTGTTACCGAAATCCGAAGAGGCAGAATCAAGAGCTTTGTTGCTCTTGATCGCATTGAAAGCATACCTTCAAAGGACGACATGACTTTATATAAATTCAATTGATACATGTTCATACACGACTATGCCTTTACAATGGAGCTCCAATCCATCCTCTCAAAACTCTGCTTCGTACTGACCAATTCCGCATCCTGGATCCCAAGGTCTTCCTTCGTCAAAATCTTTACACCGCTCTTTGACCAACCATTGACAAGTTCGACGAATTTCATATTTAACACCAGCTCTTTCCCAATTACTGGACCAGCGAAAAATGAAGCGATGTACTCTTCTGTATCCTTCTGGACAAACACGGTCTCGACGCCGTTGACCTCTCCCCATAACTTCAGGATTTCGCCCATCGTCAAAGTCTCAACCGAGCCAAGAACATACTTCGAAGGGAGAGTGATCTCCGGCTTCGCCAGGATCGCACTGACAAAAACGCCTACATCCGCGTCCGTCTGTCCTATTATAGGTGTGGCCGCACTGGGTGCACACGGCTGAACCCACGCGTACTTCCCCGACTCCAGCTTGACTGGACGCAAAAGAGTCGCCAGGTTCGTGGCATAGAATCCAGCCCAGAAGAAAGTCGTCTTCTTCGCGAGAGCGGGGAGGGAGGAGAAGATGTATTCGTCAATGAGGGCTTTACTATCAATATGAGGAACAGAAAGAGCGCCTTTGCTATTGGTGGAGGCAGAGGGCAAAGAACTCCAGACGTAGTGCTCGAGTGTGGGAGTGGATGCTGCGGCATTGGCGAGGTTCTTGCCCTGCTGGATTTCTCCCTCGAAGGCTCCGTCAGGTCCAACGGTCTGTAGAAGAGCCCAGAAGTCTGTTACACCAAAGGCTGCAGACGCACCCTGAGAAAAACTTAGCATTTATTCGTTTGGACAGCTACAGTTAACGGACCTGGAATGCCTTGGCGATGCTCTGGTAGTTGTTGAGATCTGCCGCGACGACTTCAGCGCCACTAGCAGCAAGCGCCTTAGCCTTGTCACTATCTGGCTTCCGAGTTACGGCTCGAACGATGTAATCTTTGTTTTTGAGAAACGAAGCGACGACAGAGCCGCCTTGCTGTCCTGTAGCGCCAAACACAACGATGAGTTTACGGGACATGGTTTATGGAGTGTCACTATACTGAAGCCACTTTAAATGTCGAGACGCTGATTAATTGTAGTCAGCAGAAATGCGAAAGATGACGTCCTTTGGGCAGATGACTGAGCACTTATTAATGAATTCTTCTCACAGTCATATGGTCTTTCTTGGAGCCAGTAACGTCATATTGTTTTGTGAGAAGCAGTAAAGTCTACGACGCCCCGTCAGCAGTCGAAGGAAATCTTCCTTTTCTATTCGAGCTATAGCCTTGTTAGAGAAGAACACCAGTGGTACATCGAGCGGAGTCCGACCATCGGCTGCAACGTCACCTGCCGAACGAAAAACTCAATGAAATGATGAAATAAAGGTACGATGTGATTTTTTGGGACGACGACGACGAGACGACCGCGGTGATGACGGTGATGGAGGCGAAGATGACTCACCAAGCTCCCATTTCGACGTCATCCCGAGCGCGGCATCTGCCAAGGCTATGGCACCTGGCTGGGAACGAAATGAAAGCCCGGCGGAGGTAACCCTCCCACCTCTCCCTGTATATCACCTTTCTTGTGTTACATCTCTCTCTAATTCATATGTATTACTACCACAGACTTTCTCTATTACTCGTAGCGATTTCTCTACTACTCGTCACCAATTCATCTACTACTCGTCTTTCTCGCTTCGGCGGTGGATGCTAGTGACAATAACGCGGCACACTGAGCTCGCGCATGCTCACTACCCTTGGATTCACATGTACTCTGGACAATCATTGAGTACAGCTCTACAAGAGATTGACCAAAATTTACCTTTATATCAAGATGGACAGAAAGGCCGGTAAGCTCAACATTCAGACCCTACAATCTCTTGGATAATAATATCAGTGTTGAACAAAAGCCTTTGGGAAGCGGATTATGTTGTTACAAGTAGAAAGGAAGAACCCATTTCCGAGAAGAAATATTCTAAATATCAGTTGATAAGTAGACACTGAGAAGAAGCCAATAGCAACCCGTATATGTTCCGCGGTAAGGGGCGAAGGAAAGGCTATCTCCCCGTTGTGGCCTGTGGCCCGTAGGATTGCAAACTAATTTCTTCGACAAGAATAAATTAGGAAATGAAGTACTGCGCAAGATGGCCAGGCTGGGAGACTAGAACACTGGATTGATTGGCCATCTCCAGGGAATGTTGTTGACAAGCGGTCCCGGGCCGGTCCATGTCACGATTGAGGTCATGCCCTCAAGAATGCACGTCGTGATCACGACGCGTGCAATCTGGACGCGTTTTAGGAATTTTGGAAAGCGCGCGCCACCGTACGTTCACTCTCTGAAGCAATATATGTGCATATAAATATCTAATGGACTCGGAGAATTGATAGGTATGTAATGACAGCGAATAAATCTACTAGCAAGAAATTAGGAACCAAGAGTCGGAGCGGGTCCACCTTAACAGCGGAAAATACTGCGAATCTATTAAACCAACTCTGCGGCTTCTCGCTAGTGAAACCAATTAGTCCCTCGATCGAACATAAAGTACGTGACTCACCGATCCGCGGATAATATTGCGCTTAGCATAAGAATCTCCCGGAGCAGGAGCCGCCGCTGATGGCGACCTCTTCTTCCTGCCGTTGTAGTACGTCGCACCTGATCGACACCGCGAGTCTTGGCTCGAAGGCCCTCGACCGTTTTGCTGAGGAACATCAGCCCGATGGCCCAAAGAAATGTTCAAAACACTTGGGGATACTTACGACATAGTACTGACATGGGTACGTCCCGACGCCAGAGCCCGTTCGGTACCTACAAGGATGGTTTTCAATAAAGAAACAGAAGAAAATTTCATTGAAACTTGCGTGCAGCCAAATGTCGAACCCGGGTATGGTGGAGAGTCGCTGCCCCAGCTGACCTTGGCATGCCCATTATTATCAGTGTCGGGGCACAGATATCCTGTCCATGCTGGGGAGGATGGTTGAGGGCCCCCTCCATTGGCGGCGAGAACAACAGCAACGAATGCAAGTATGTGAACAAGAAGACGCATTATTGGCTGCAGAGGTCGATGAGGGGAGCGACGGGAATCATAGGTCCAAACTTCAGCCCTTTTATGCACGGTACAATTATCCGCCGAGAGCACCGCCTCTTCAAACGAAAAATTTTACAAAACATGCATTTTACCGACCGCGTGTTGTGACGGCGGCGTTGACGCGGGGGTGGCTAAGGGCGGCTTGCGCCTCCAATGACGATATGAAAATGATCTGGTTATGGGTAATCAATGTTGATTGTACAAGATTTTGTGGTGCAGCTATATCTGTACATCAAGTAATTCAATCCCAACGACGTTGGTGCAGAGTCAGCGGTCACGACTGAAGGCGACCTATGTCCAGTAATGCGGTGACCACAGGGCGCTGAGAAAAAAGCGGGAGCTTAGCGACAAATCATATGGTAGCAAAGCAGGTTAATTGCCGGCATAACGTACGAAAGCGCTTAAGGCTGGACGGTTGAATTTCCATTAAATTGATATTTCACAGGAAGAAGTAACCAGTCGCTAGTACTTACATTAAAACCCGTTTGCTCATTAAATAAGATGATAACCGACGCTCGAAATGCGGAGAGTGTGAGATTAAGGAGACTTCGAATCAGGGCTAATTTTTATGAAGAGGTGTAATCTAAACTGACGCTCTGTCAGGGTCAACGCCCAAGGAAGAACGACGGATAAAGACTCCACAGGTAAAGGTTTTCAAAGGGTCAAGGGTCCGAATGGCTGACATGGACTCGCTATCGCCGTAATAAAATATCCTGACGTATGCGAGGAAATCGGATGAACAAAATAGCATTGAGATAGGAATGATGGGTGAAAGTCACCATGGATTTGTTTAGGCGACTCGGGGAAATTGCTGGTCATTATACCTGTGCCGAGGGCATCATTCCCCCGAAGTAAGGGCTGGCTCATGTGGAAAAATGACGAGTACATACAAGAACGGTGCATCTCTTTCCCACGGAAGTCCGGGCAATGGCCATTCAACTCGAATCGAGGGTGAGCAGAGGCATTGCCTCGGCCCTCAGTCTTACCTAAACAAAATGAGAACTGTATTTTATGATAAAGAGTAAGGTACACGCACTACTTAGCGATATGCAAAGATACCGTGACGCATGTTCAAATTAGTTGCCGTCGAGGAACGAGAATACCCAAAAGAAAACTCGGTCAAGATGCTGCGGCCCATTCTAGGGTTCGGGACCGGGTTGTAGTTGATGTTTACAAATCATTTTATATGGATTACTTTTCCAGCCAAATCTCGCATTTCGGTCTCCATTGTCGCCTAAGAAGAGCAGACGATATGTCACGATTCACTATTAGTATGAGAGTAGCAGTTCTTAAAAGAAAGATAATTCTTCCATGGGACAAATTTGGATACTTTCGGCCATATGTCATAGTTAAACGACGAGAGAATAACTGCGGAGGAGACAGAGCCGGGAAAGTAATCCTGAATATGGCGGTCTGGAGTGAAGTCTATGTCCGGAAACGTGGTTGTTTCCGGGAACCTCCGAATTCGGCTTTCCTTCCGACCGGGCCGCGTTCGACTGGCTATGTCGTCGGAGTGAAACACATTATGCGTTGTTTTCCTCCATATGTGACAATGTTTCTTTGGGTGTATCTCCGTGGTTCAAAGTCGACCAGCCCTCCTGCCATCGCGGCCTACCTCAACTGAATGTACTTCAATAATAGCTGCTTTCTACTCATTAGAAATTGCTTCTCAAGGATAGCAGTCAGTCTTTTTTTTGGGGGGGGGAGAGGCTATTATAGGACTCAACAACTCCTTTACGCTCAATTCGCAGAGCCAAGTACTGGATTCTTCACCAACCCATGCGTCGTAACCGCACGTGCGTACAGGCCTGTGATTGCCCAACCGCCAAGCAGTACGATCCTCCACACCTGCTGAGGTCGTCTTGAACGACAGTCATGCTGTTCGTCTTCTTTTACCCATTATGTCCTTTCGTGATCCTTTCTTAGTGAAACCGGACTTTTTATCATGCTGTAATTCCTTTTGGAAAGCTGAAGACTTAATGAAATGGCGGTTCTCAGAACAACGACGAAGATCTATCTCCTCGATCCAAATGCTGGACAAGTGTAGACACCATATAGAAGGATGAGGAGTTACCTTTCTGTATTTTCACGCTTTGCAATGACAACGAGCGTCATTTAGTCTTCTATTGGCGGGAATCTAAGCTGTACGACGTCTACCGCATGATGGCGGATCAGCTGCGGAACGTCATCAGTAAACACGGCAGTCCATACATATGGATATTCTTCGTCCTTTCCATTATACCGTCAATGGTTGGTGGTCACGGGAAGCACCCCTTAGTGACCCGAATCGAACGGATTTTGTCTGCTGAGAGATCGTCCTATGATCTTGTGATGTATTCTCTTGACTACGCCGGCATGTCGGAGAATCAGCATCGGTACCACCATTCAGTCCAGTCTGAGAGGTAGACTTCTAATAGAGCCGTGACCACCGTTTGCACCTTCTCTTTCGGTACATGAATCCTCCTTGCGTGCGTGAATTCTCGCTGCTAGACTCTTCTGAAACGCTTCTCTCCTAGGAAAACTTCTCGCTGAATGGTATAAAATGCCTTAAACTTGAGTCTCAATCCTCCAACAACTACACACACCGTAGTCGTACTAACCAAAGCTCAATATGTTCTCCGGCATTATCGCACTTCTTCTCCCTGTCGTCCTTGCCGTCGCTAGCCCTCTCGTGGCTCGCAGCGATGTCACCGCGCTCGAAGCCGCTTTCGATGGCATGGCCAAGACCGTCCTCGCAATCCAAGAATCCTGCAAGGCCTTCTCAGAAAGCGTCGACCTTACTCATGCTACGGTCAGTTTTCCGGCACCTTTCTTCTCGCCGCTTTTGCTAATGGTGCGGATCAGGCTGTCGGCAATGCCGCAAAGACTTTAGACTCGGATGCCATTCCATTTGTCCCGGTACGCCGTTTTTTTAACTGTCACTAGTATATACTTTCCTGACAAATGTCTATCCAGAAAAATGTGACGGAGAGGCGGTGTGCACCACTCTCACGAACTTTGCCCTCGCTCCTTTCGATCTTGGAGGGTATCGTCGCCCTCAAGGATGACTTCAATACCATCTGTGTCGTTTCCATTGTTTGCATCATCGTTAACGACCTCGCCGCTGATAACTGTGAACTTATGAATAATCTCATTGCTGCTACACCGGTATGTTTATTTGATTGATATTTCACGAACGGTATAAAAGTCACTGTGACTCTGTGCAGGCCTTTTACAAGACGTGTGCGAATGATTTGAACGACAAGTTGGTGGCAGAGGCGACGAAGGTCCAGGTCACATTCTGTTAGAAGGGGAGCTTGGATGTTTCTCATAAAGCTGGCTCGAATTACGCTCGATGCATTTTGTAGTATCTGAATAAATGCGCGATTTTATTGTATCTTTTTCCTTATAAAAGCATGTCGTTTCGGCGATCAGTAAGTAATTTCTGTCATGGGGGCCTACAGCTGCCGCAGACCAACGTGGCGGCATGGATATTGTCCGAGCCAGCACACGGTCCGTTCAGCCGGCAACACTTTTCTTCAACCTTTCCGCATCGATTGCGTGTTCTGGCGCCCCAAGCAGCCTTTGTTCCGCACGCGTGATTTAGGCCGTCGCGATGTTTGATTGCGCGAAGTTTCTATAGCGGACCAGCTTCACAATCCTCCGTCTGGATAATAAGCCTCGCTTTCCTGATGCTGTAGCTCATCTAATGTAAGATAAGGCGAGAACAGGACAGGTGGTGGATCCAGTTCGGATGCATAGAAAGTTTGTGCATAATGGGCAGCTAGAATCTTCTTGCATCCTACTTCATTCCATTCGGTTCCAACCAGAAGTCCAAAACAACTTCCTGGCAAGGGTACATTCCACTTTTGCATGACATCCTGCAGTGCTTCAAGATGAATTGAGCGTACCTCCCAATCATGGGAGGACAATCCCTCACTAACAACAGTAACATCTATGAATGTCAGCGATTGTTCTGGAAAGACTCTGAGGACCGCTTGCTCACGCTCCATCCGAAAACTAGTGGTCATGGCAGTGATGTCTTCATCGCCTTTTAGAAGCGGTGCTTGAGCATGTCGCCTGTCAAGCACTAAGAGCTGTCCACGGAAGTTAAGCTCGGAAAGGTGCCATACCAGTTCCCGACCCCGCCGACAATCAAATGGCTCATCGTTCTGTGGAGTTGGTGGGATCAAATTTATAGCGACGGTCCGAGCTCGTAGGCAGGAGCTGAGTAAATCTTCCGCCTCTGCAAAACCTGGATTTGAAGTTTATGATGTATCCCTCTTTTACATGAGACCCAAAAGATTGCGCCACTTCTGGGGATGTACTGGGAGTGCATCAGAGTTGACCGATGATGCGCGATATATAAGGGAATCCAAAACATGATTGAGTTGTCGCAAGTAGATCTTCTGCCTCTCCGCGTTAGCAAAAGTAATCAGACCTGGATCTGGAAAGTAATAATAGGAATCATAATCTCCTTTCACGTGCTGCTACGAACGAAAAGAGTCTCGATTTACACTGGTACTTGCACAGGCCCAGCCTCGAATTGCAGGAGGCGCATATTTTCCCAACAGATCTTAGAACTTGTCCCGGATGGGAGGGAGATCTGCGAAGGCAGTTTGAGAAAATACAGAGATGAACGTCGCTTTCTAATGCATGTCACGGATATTCATGATTCACATTGACTTAGAAACTGTTGCAGACATGCAGAATTTTCTCCAATTCGGAGTTATGGGCGTAATAGCATCTACATGCCATCCTTGCCCTCATATACAGGGATGCCTGGACCTTAGAACAATCGCGTCTTAACTCGTCTCTCTTATACATGGCACAATGTATGCATCCGTTTAGCCGGAATAAAATTTCTCCTCGAATTAGAACTACAAGTTAGTACCGATGCTAAGCCTGTCGCATGCGAAGGAACGCTCTGTGAAATACTGTGAATGGTCTGAACCTTTCATTCATATTTTGTCAAGAGATTTGCTGCAGGCCTGCGTCTTCTCGTCACTGGGGGTTGGCTGCTCTTGGTAGTGCATGTACGTAAGTTGTTAGCATAATCCCCCTACCAATTCGAAAGGCAAAGATCGATTCGTGGAAATCCGCGCATTTATGTTCATACACAACTTTCTGGTCTTGACGGGGTGCGGAGCCATGATGACAGGAAGCATGCATGAAGAGATGGCTGGTTCGTCATTAAATGTTGGTGGACTCACACGAATTCACGGATGGAATATACCGTAGTGCGTTCCATTTCTTCTGTTTATTTCGAATAGCTCTGCGGTGTTTCATATCCCTCTTGCTGTTGCCGTGCCATATCAATGTCTTTCTGGCTCAATGAATAATCAGGTGACAGACAGAATATCTTTCGCCCAACTCTTGATCGGGCTTGGAGGTCTGATGCGGAAGCTACTTACAAGGATCCAAATCCCTTTTCAGCTGCGTGCGACGGTCCATTCTATATTTGTCTCCGGCAACAAGGACGAGTCTTCAGAAACTATACATGCGGCTGTTGCGACGTCCATGTCAACCATACAATAGATTTTCCCGCAACAGAACTTAATTTCAGCGCCCTATGATATACATTTCCTGGTTCCATTCTTCTTGTTCCGAAGTTCCACCCACATGGCAAGACTCCGTCTGGTGTGTAATCAACGGGCAGGTCATGGCATGGTTGCTATCTTGGATTCCTTTGATGTGATATTATCGTGATTAGTAGGGTTACTTCTCGACAGGAGCATCAGTATATTGTAGAAAGTCTGCGCCATACCATACCTATTCTCTTTCTCTTTCAAATCTCTCACGTGGTATACATCGATTGATGAGAAGCAGTCATCATACCTATTTGTCTGTCATGACTTATAAGTGGGGGAAAAGGAAGAATGACTATCCAACCCGCGATTCTCCCTAAATTGTACGATGGGCTCATTATAACCGACAGATCTATTGAGGACTCTCTTGCCTCCGCTACCAGTAGGCTTCGGTCCCACACCCCACCAGATACCAAAGTCATGGATCGTCAAGCGACGGTCTTTCGACAATGGCAGACCAAGATCCATCCACCATCGACTCGCCCGAGGATACAGTAAACGCCTCAACCTTACCCTTGCTCCACACGTCCCATGGGATGATCACGCGACCCACACCGCCCGTGTCTCTGACATACTGCCCAACAGACACGTTCGGGAACATCGGCGGAGCATAAGCTGAGAAGGAACGCAACGTTTCGTGGTAGATGGCGATATCGGTAGTCTGTCCGAATTCATAGCAGTAAACGTCGCGGTGAATGAATGTTGAATAGTCGAAGAACCGCGGCGGAAAACCACGAAATAAGTTGCCATATATCCAGGGCGGAATTGTCTTCGTGGTCGTCGTCGTCAGTGGCAGTGATAGAGAGTGATGGCATGTAACACATGAAATAAAATCGCCACTGGGTATCGCGCTGATCCTAGAAATATCCAGAAGGGAGTTGTTATCGTCATCAGCAGTAGTGATGGTGGTAGTTCATCATCAAGAGGCTCGAAGCGAATATCAAATTTTCATCCGTTCCCAGAATTAGGATCGCCGGGCTGTGTTTACCGTTAAGTGCAGAGCCCCGAGCACTCATTGAAAGTTGAATATTAATTATAGAAAATGCTGGAACTGTATCACTAGGTCTGAGAGAGGGAATCAGGAACGGCTAGTAATAGTCTTGGTTATTGCTACGAACAAGCGGGAATCTCGAAGGAACTGGGCTGTGCCAAGACGGTGCCAAGACGCCAAGACGTCACGGTGTCTATCGCATGATTCTAAGGCACATTCACAATGTCCCTTCCTTGGACATGGGTTCGTTCATCCTGACAGCATGTCAGACAATGAATGCAGCATGAGCACCTCCTCAGATTCATGTCACACAGAATGCATTAAAAAGAATCCATGTCCATTAATGAAAATGTTACTAGCGACTAGCTCTTGAATAGTAAATAGTATCGCACTCAAAGAAATGAAAAATGGGGACTGAGAAAACTCTGGAACAACCTTGCGACAACATCCAAATGATGTTCTTCAGCATTTCTATACCGCATCCGACCCCCTTCATCATCGAGAATTAGAGCAATGACTGGGCCGTACCATAACATCTCTTGTGCCTGAGAACCAATGAGACTGGCGATGCTGCCATTAATGGCATTGGGGACATTGACACCTGGCTGCAGTCGATTCCTGCAGTACCAAATCTGAATTGGCGGATCGCCCAATTCCAACCGGACCCTTCGACAGGTGAGCTCATCCTGACGAAAGTAGTTGGACAGCAGCGGTATACAGTCCACTGTGGTGCCATCGTTTCTGTCCCAGAATATGAATGGGAGACGAACTCGTGTAGGCTCTGACACTTATGCCTCTATTTTCAGTCTGTGAAAATGGGAACGAGGTGAAGACATACTATTTGGCTGAAATAAGAAACCTAGAATAGTGCTCTGTGCTGGATGGCGATATATTTTTCCTTCGTTGATCCTTGGATAATTATCTGTGTATCGGTGCTGTCGATGTGGAGCCTGTGTGGAATGGACTGTAAAGGACTGGGTTTGTGAGTTTCAGTAGTTAGCTGGCAGGAAAATATTGGATGCAACATACGGATTCTAGGCATACTTGGCTGCACCAGAATGCACCACACTCACAGACTATGATTGGGTTGGAGTGAAAGTACGAAATTCTGCAGGAATGGCAGTTGTATAGCCAGGGTGGCATGTTGCCAAGTGCGGTGGCATCCATAATGTGTGAATGTGTCAGGGAATGTTGAGATGCCATAGGAGCAGTTCCGAGGAGCAGGGTAGTCGATATGTGTCATTTACCGTAACATCCTGAATTTATATAGGTGGGTAGATGTCAGTTCCACTTGATCGTCCCATCTCGGTTACAATCTTAATACCTGCCGTGCGCTGAATACCTTCTTTCACCAGATGCTGGAAAAGCCCCACTGGTGAGTACCAGGAAGGAAGGGATGCAGGCCCAGAGCCAAGTGCAGAGTCGGTCTCATTCTGTAGTTTCGCTGCTACCACCTAGTGACACTGGCTTTGGCATTTCAAGGATACCTTGATATATTTCACTTTTTGTGGATCTTGCAGCATATGTGGTGCTCGTGCACGTCCACAGAGCATACTTACATGCATATATTAAAAATGAAAGGATTATTCGTGATGTAATTTATTATTTATACAAAAAGGTGTCATCGTTATGCTTGAAAACTCTTTCAAATATCCAGTGCAGAGAGACAGAAGGGATAAGAAAGCATGTCTTGTCCGCCCTGGTCTTTTTCGGATATTTTCCTGGATTTCCATATGAGATCTGCGGCAAATATTCACCGAAAATAAGACATGGTCGAGGATCACCTATTTTTTGTGGATTTCTCGTTTAAAAGGGGTGGGAACTTCCCTCGAGTCATCTCCAGCATTAACCACTACCATCGCTCTGGAGATGGACGCCTACCGGTATGTTGACTTCCAGCCTCTGCAGATGGAGGACATCCCATCTTCGTATCCTGGGGATTCATATGAGATAGAGTGTCCTACCGAACGTTCGGTTCCTTCGTTTTCTCAGAGTTCCGACTTTGATTCCGTGCATAATGCAGCTCCTTTCACGCCGACGCCGTTGGAAGACCACTTCTCAGAAGCACATGGCTCTTACATCCCATCAACGGCTGAATCGCCCTTTATTTCTAGCCACACTTCACCATTTCTCTCGGACCTTCCCTTGGATTCTCCCGCAACACCATCCACGGAACTGGAGCCGGACTCCGATCATATATTGTATCCCACATCATCTTCGTCCTTTCTGGAGCATCGCCTTTTACTGAGCCGAAAGAACAGCCCCCTGATCAGGACCCCTCGCCATCTAGGAACAAGCGTAAATGGCTACAGTCTGAATTGCAGGGTATCCTCAGCTTCTGACTTGTGCACGCAGTCTTTGGGCAATTCACTACGGTCGGCATCCGAATGATCCTATAACGAAGACAACGAACGAGATTCTGATACGGTTTACCACCCTAGTCGAGGGCCCTCGAGTCCCAAAAAGAGAACTCGGTGGACCAGGACGATGAAGTACTTTGGTGAGAAGGACGTCAGTGGCGACGACCTGCAGTTTGTTGCAGTAAGAAAAGTCATGGAAGGAAAGTTCCTGTTGCTCTGGAGTTCAATCAAGACGATCAGGCTGAAGCCGAGTCTCACACGGTGCTTCCATGGATTCCTTTCAGCATGAAGAAGGCGCTCGGAACAAGAACGAGAGGCAATACATTTGCACGTATGAAGGATGTGGAAAGTGCTTCATTCGATGCACTCATCTGAAGAGACATGTGAAGAGTCTGCATTTAGACGAGAAGCGTGCGCTTGACCTTTTATCTCTTCGGCTCCAGTGCTCGTAGTTCCCTAGCTCCTAAATGTCCACACGAAGACTGCAAGAAGTCTTTCGGCAGGAAAGACAATCTGAAAAAGCATATGGGTAGCTTCCATTGAGCGAATTGTCTCTCGTGTTGGGCGTTTTTCTTCATCCACAAAGCCAAACAGTCAACATTCTCTTCCACTCGTCGCTCTCCGTTGCAATCCGTCGGCTATCTGTCCTTTGTATATATACATTCACCACTTTGAACACAATACTGCTAGGCGTTGAATTCTCTACGCTACAGCTAGAAGTTATAGATTCAACAATTTCTCTGTATTATTGGGGCGCACAGAATAGACGGAAATGCTGGCACTCCAAAACATTTCAACGACGTCAACATTGGCTGTAAAGGCGCCCATAAGTCACTTGCCACGCAGACGAGAGTCACTCTGAGATTACTATCCATGATTGGCTTGTACAAGTCCATATAATCCAAGGGGGCGACGACCCAAAAACGTTGTGCCGTCGCCACCATGACTTGAATAGTAAAGGCGTCGATGGAAACGTGACCAAGACGCAGGAGCATGTTCTCCATACGGTACATAACGGCCGAAGTAGGTTGAGATATGGATTCTGTTTCATTTTTAGGACCGTACGATCGATTAGATCCGTTCCGCGTTCGGTGGAGAGAAAAGTCTGCGGAGAGATCTGGTCGCCTTGTCACCTGACCGCGTGGTGGCGCGTTGTTTGTTGGAGTTAGGACCTGAGGTCGCCGACACTTTCTTTCTTCCACTGATCCCATCCTGCGGCTGGCGTCTGTACTCATCCTCCTTCCTGTGGATAACTCCATACTCGCCTTCGAACTGTGGACATGTTCATGAATGCTGAGATGACCACGAAACGATGTTCCCAGGACGAATAGAACAGAGGGCGGAGAACGGTGCCGGGACTTACCGGGGCCTTTATCGCGTTTTCTAGCGATGGGTTGCGATATTTTACGTTGGATAGCAGGTCGCGGCACTTCATTGAAGGTAGGTGTTCTGTACCTACACCTCGAAGTTAGTCTAATGACATTCGGCCTAGAATTACACAAAAGGTACTGCATATATGCTACTCCCATCGCAACACCGAACGAAGTCTTCCAATTGCCGTTCTCAAGGCGGAGCTCGCCAGCGTATGCTTTCATACTGGATACGATGACTGCGTGAGTTGCGTCTCTTCTCTATCGGACAAACTGCTGAATCTCGGATAGCTCGGTTTCAGTGGAAAGTAAAACATGGACACTGAGAGCATTCCTAGTTATTGAGGTGAGCCTATTGGCCATCCTATTACCTTTGCTGATAGCAGATAGCAGAGTCACACGTCAACGAGTCTCCAGTATGGCTGACTCTATAGCGGAGTTCACCCGTATTCTCTTTCTACTGTGTGTACCACGAAGCGCATCATGGAACCTCGTAGCACCCTCTCGATATCCATGTATCACGAACCTTTCTTCTCGACGCGACGCTTGTTCCGGAGGTAGCCATTTCATCACCGTCAGAAAGCTTCCGCCGAATTTGACATAGGTTGACAGGGAACAACTATATAACGTTATATCACAGGTTCCCTTCCTTCCTATCGATCCTCAACCATGCGCCGGTGCATAGTCGCTCTGTTGTGTCTTTCATCGACTGCCTTGAACCTGCCAGTACTGGCAGTCCAGAAGGTGGGCTTGACAGTGCCCGATACCGCCGCAGCATCCAGGGACGCGGTGAAGGACATTTTTGTCAAGAGTTACGACGTATATAAGTATGTGACACTCCGTATCTTTCGCCTCGATTCTAAGTCTTTGATCAGGAAATATGCGTGGGGACACGATGATTTGACGCCAGAGAGTAAATCGTTCTGTGACGGGAGAAATGGTTGGGGTTCGTCTATTGTTGATGCTTTGGGGACTATGGTGAGGCGCCGCAGCACCGTTCCACGCACTTCGGCTAATATTTTTCGTTGACGTAGCATATCATGGGACTAGACGTATGCAGGCACGACGTACCACTATCTTGTTCTTATAAAGCCGCAGGATCTCCTTGATGACGCCATAGACTACATCGGCACGATTGATTTCAGCGAGTCAAAGACATCATCACACGTTAGGTACGTTTCATCTCCATCCAATGTTAGCATATTGCTCTATCTTATAGAGTTGTGCAGTGTGTTCGAGACAACGATTCGATACCTCGGCGGGTTGCTCAGTGTATATGAACTAGGGGGCAATAAGGATGACATACTTCTCCAAAAGGCACAAGAGATTGCTGATAAACTCGCCTTTGCGTGGGTCGGAGTAAGTGTCCCTCTTCTGTGTGCAGCAGCGTCTTGCACTGATACGGCTGTAGAATAATGACCTGCCGTTCGGATGGATAGACTTTTTGACCGACAAGCCAGATGTTGCTACGGTGAATAAAGTCGTGGCTTCTCTTTGGTTCTCATCTAATCAGTCATCTCACAGTCAAACATCGCGGAAGCTGGAACGGTAGACCCTCGAATTACAACCATTTGACGATATTGACTATCTTTCAGCTGATTATAGAATGGGCTACTCTTAGTAAGTACACCGGAAACGATACCTATCAAGAACTCGCAGAGAAGGCCTTCCGGCACATCGCAACCTTGGTATGTTCCCATCCATACATTTTCAGTTCATATACTTATTGCTCCAGGGGTCACCTTTACCAGGTATGGAGTGTCTTTGTAGGACCCCGAATCTGCCAATTTACCCGTGATTCCCGTAGGTCTTGCCGCTCAGAGTATCAATCCGTCAACTGGCAATTTTGTCGGTGGTTACGTTGTAAGTTCCTTTATCCCTTCGCCGTAGGAACTGTTCTGACAAGTCGACATAGTCATGGGGCGGTGGAGCGGACAGCTACTTTGAGTATCTGTTGAAGTATCCGGTGCTTGTTGGTCTCGATGATCCATTATATATCGATACATGGAGCACAGCCGTTGATTCATCTATCAAGCATCTTTTGAAGGTATGCAAGTTGTATACAATTTGAATTGCTGGTGTGGGTAACCATGTTAAATAGCGTTCGACAGTTGGCGATTTTCTCTACACGAGTGAATTCGATGCAAGGTCGCCGGAAGGAAAACAGTATCGCTATATCAGCTCACATCTCACCTGTTTCCACGCGGGTAATTGGCTCTATGGTATGTCCTTTTTTCTCTTGCAAGATCAGATTGCCAATGCACGTTCAAGGCGGTACTCTACTCGGTAATGACACGATCGTTGAAGCGGCTTTGGGTCTGATGGAAGGATGTTGGAACAGCTATGCAGGCACCGCGTAGGTATCTCATATCGACTCTGCGATTGCTTCCTGACAATATCCTTCTAGCACCGGAATTGGACCGGAATCCTTTGCCTACATGACTTCCAATGGGAACTATACCGGTACCACTGCGCCCTCGGAGGATCAGTTGACATTCTACGAGGAGCATGGATTCTATATTACATCATCGTATTATATTCTGCGACCGGAGGTCCTCGAGTCGAACTTTTACGCGTGGCGCATCACTGGCGACACCAAGTACCTCGATCGGGCGACGAGTGCGGTGAATAGCTTCAAACAGTTCTTACCTGGGGCCGTCGCGTTCGATGGTATCTACGACGTGAATAACGTTACCTCCGCCAAGATCGATGATATGGAGAGTTTCTGGTTCGCAGAAGTGTTGAAGTATCTGTAGGGTTTTCGTTTTCTGAACATTTGGAGAGTATTGATCGTTGTCGCAGGTACCTAACTTTTGACGATCCGGAGAACATCAACATTGATAAATGTAAAGTTACAATCCTAGAACCAACCTTCGTCAATTAACATTCTGTTTGAAAAGACATCTTCAACACTGAAGCTCATCCTCTGAAAGCCGCGGCACCACTCGCACGGTACGGAAGTGGTAGTTTGGTACTCAACAAGCCTTTTAGGACAGAGAGTGGTCCACCGGCGGCTATCAGCCTGGCTCCGCATTATCGTTCGAGTAGCCATGAAGAGATTTTGGTCGTACAAGAGTACTAGTTTGTAAGGACGTTTTATATGTCATCAATACCCACTTTTGAAGCGAATTCGGGATTGTTGATCCCATCTAAGCATTGATTTTAACTGATCATCGTTCGATAGGCTGAGGGTGTATCTCGATTAGATGTTACCGGATTCTTCCTCACGGACCAAGTCCTTCCGGAATGTTGTAGACAAGATCTGAAGGCAGGTTCTTTATACCGGTCTTCCTATCTCTGACTATTCCAAGTCACTCGCGTGTCTTTGCAAAGGGGGTCAGAATGGGATGATTACAGTCCTGTTTGGCCTCTTCTGGTGGGGGGGGCAGGGAAATGAGGGTTACCAGTGGCTGCAGATGGTCACGGACGTAGATCGGAACATTCAGACTCTTCTTCATCAGCATGTGCCTGCAAAGCGCCGCAGGGGGTAGGCGCTTTTACATTGACATTTCTTGGAGAGCATTTATCAGTGCTACTACAGTGTTGGTATCGAAATTCTTGCCTAATCTTGTTACTATAGATCTGAAGATAATGTTCATTTTTCCCTATTGAATGTATTTTTTCCGTCAGGGAACAAATAAGGTACTGGCAGCGGTAAGGGAATCACCAGTGACGAGTCGGTTTAATGTGTCTGATCCAGTACCGATTGCCACGCAGGCTCCATTTCTGATGCATCTGTTGTTACCGTGACAGCAGTCCGCCTCGTTGCCACGCAATCATCTTCCCCCACCAACATCCTCGTCGTCTCCTTATATCTTCATCGTAGTCTCATACGCTCCGTCATGCGACATCGAGACACATAAAGCGACCTTTGAAGGGGCTCATGACCCACATCCTCTGACAGCACTCCGACGTCCCTGCCACGCCGTCGTTTTCTCTCCATCAACATCCTCGCCCCGCACCAGACCTGTGAGACAGTGTTCTGCATGTTGGCATGAATAACTAAATATACCTTTACATCTACTGGAATGATCATGTTCTATCCTGGTGAGTCTAGTTGAACATACATTGAAGTTACCGTACCTACCATTATTAACCCAGCTCGCAATGTGATATTCGTTTTTCTGCCACTCCTTCTGGTCATGAGTCAACAATGATCGAACACGTATGCGTACGTGCACTTTGAGAGACGGGTCCTGAACGGGGGTTACTGACGTTTTTTAATGTCTTTTGGTATGAGCCTCCGTCTGTATTGTGTCCTCTGTCCTCATATCCATTTCAGCTCTCTTATTTGGCATTCCACGTCTCTGCCAGTGGTATCGGGCGTGAACACCTCCATATTACCGCTTGTTTCTACTATCCCACCTGGCTTATCTGTGATCTCTGGGGTACGCTGTCTTCCCACATGTACCTGGTAAGATTTCACCCATCTCCCTCTAAGTTGACTAAAGAAATAAAACAGATAATGGCCCCGTCCGACTTTGAAACGGCTTTGATGCCGAATTAGTCAAATTCAATGTGCTTATCCGGTTTAAAGAGCCGAAACTCTCGTTCGAAGTTCGTATGAGTGACCGGTACCGATGCTACATCGTGATCAGCAGCCCGCCTTACCATATATAGCCTGATGCTGACCGTAGAGGCCTTGAGTGAGTGGTCCATGTCATTCGTGCCATAATTCTCAGTTAATGAAAAAAAAAAAGGCCATCGGAAAAGTCGGTCGCTATGAATTCACTTCAAATGTAGGAGTGTAAGTACTGTTGATACGATCTTCAAAATGTTTAATCCAACTCTTCATGGCGACTCAGTGTATCTAGGAACCCTGGGGAGAGTACGTCGGGCTCCGTATGACATGTCTTTGCGTCCCACTCGGCTGTCAGCCCTCGCGCAAGAGGTTAATAATCAGCCCCAAATGAATAGAATATGGTAGCGCATCTGCCTCTATACGAATCCCCTGACCCCATAATGAGCACATCTAACTCTGACTCTGTTGCAGGTTCTCAGGCGCTGTAAAGGTAAAATTGTGTATCTGAGGTGATGGAATCGGTACGATGGACGACCGTGGCGTAGACTCGCGTACCTGTGCGCTCCCACATAGTGGAGACATTGGGCGCGATGAATACTTGAGGAGGCGTATCCGTTTTCAAAGGTATCAATGAATCTAGCTTGACCGGCCTGTCAACACCCGAAACCAGAGCTAGAACATATACCATACGCACCTGCATGCCTCCGACTCGTGTCCAAATGTCGTCAGTATCCATTGAATGAGACGTCTACACATCTTTAGATCTCGTTGATTCTTGCTACCCTTCTTGTCGACTTACCGCCAAGCGATGCCGAATTTCCCTATCAAAATCATGGTAATTTGTAATATGGCTAGAGTAAGTATTTATCCAGCATAAAAGTGACTAAAAGCTTACTGAAAATTTGCAGGAGAACGAGATGAGTAGCGAGTTGTGCTAATGACATCGAGAGAGCTGTGATAGACCCTTGCGTGGCACTCGTCGTTTATTCTGAAAATAGTACTTATTCGTGTAGTTTTATGTATTTATTAAATTTTATATCTACAACTTGAGTTGCAGAGGGAGACGACGAAAAATCCATACTGCAGTTCCGTGATATAGGGCCACCGTGTCCTCACGCTGTCAACGGAAAAGTGTGCTGACAATATGGAGATCTGATCCTCTGAATTTCGTCAGATCTCGATGGGACAATCCCTGTTAGGTAGGCGTCGGGAGGACGGCGAGAGGATGTCTCTTCATCGTCGCAAACGATGAGGGCGAGGTGGAAGGACAGAAGGGTGACACGGAAAGACAGGAGGGTGATAGACGAATACGTAATGTTTTTTCCATGGTATGCAGAGCCGGAAGAGCCTGTGCAAACGCTCTGCATACTCCATAGCTCACCTGTAGTTACAGGGGAATCTGCATACTGACGTGCACTATAACTACAGGAGACTCTGCATACTCTGCCTACTATGAACAATAAAGATTGATTCTCTCCAATTGGTTTCCTCCTCATCAGACTCTTAAATCCCAACGCGATCTCCCGTCTGTGATACAAAGCCGTATGCGATATCGTGTACGCGTCGGTGGCTTAGGCCGGCGTGATTACACAATTACTCCTTACGAGTGCGACCAATGCAGAACGGTCCCCTCTGTTTTTTCTATTTACTGTCACTAGGTATATGCCAATGGTAGCGCATTCCGACGATCTAAATGCCTCTTATACACTCAAGAGATCTCGCGTCCATGTACAATATAATTAGGCCATTGTCACTGCGCTCCCAGTACCAGCTGACCGACGATTACTCTCATCCACAAGAAATTTTTGTCCGCCTGTTCGGCCTATTCTGACTTGCATCGCCTTCCAGAGTTTTTACTTACCCTCTAAATCACTTTGGAAGGGCCGTCTTTAGCCTGCCGCGTTTGTGTTTCATTATTTTATCCGCGCTTTCGATTCTCATGCATCATGCACCAGAACCTTACTCTGCTCAAATTTGACAAGCCTACATTGCGCAGTTCTCGGTATCGAAGGGCCCGAGGGTTCTTTTTTGTGTGCCTTGCTACCACCCATTAGCAACCGCCTCCATGTGATAGGCTCTTCGGTTTCTCTGGATGTCACGAATCGGCTTGGCATTTCTCCGGAGGAATTTACGTTGTTCCTCGCAAATCTGATCGCAGTCAATCGCAGTCTGTGACGCTAATGGTACACTTTCCAGGGAATGTTGATCGCATTGACAGAGAGATTCTCGCACGTCCCAGAAGACGAGGAGGACGTTGTACACCACTCGTCACTTCAAGTCTCACTCGAGTATTTTTTCTCGTCGCCTCCATATTCCTGTTGAACTCGACCTTCCAACTACATGCATTCTGTACTTGCAAAGTACCTCCGTGGATGATTCTCGCGATGGCTCGTTGAGACCTATCCGAAGAGACGGACTGTTACTGAGGTCGCTTCTCAACGATCAGTTACAATCAGCAACCGCGTAAATTTCTGATACTGCCAATACCTAAACCAGAAGGCCCCGATACCGTCGCCTGAAATCAAGTCTCAATCATTGGTCCAATGGTCACCACCTCACCACATGCTTCGTGTAAACACGAGTAGAAGAAATTTTCATGGAGCGCTGCGCTTACTACCACTGCGCATCATCGAGGTATATATGCAGGACATTGTACGAGTGAGTAACCCCAGTACAATTTAATTCTTTCCTTTTCACTCCAACATGGTCCAGCTTTCTGCTCTCATCTCCTTCGTTTTTCTCGCTGCGAGTCTTACCTTTGCTCACCCAGCCGCTCATATGAGCCAGGGTGAACTCGCTCGCCGTGCCGAGTTCCACAGAGCAACGCGTCGCTCTCTCGGACAATGCCAGGACCAACTTAGGCGTCGTGGCCACTTCGAGAAGTCCGCTGCACGCCGCGCGGCCCTCGCTGACGAGCTCCGTAAGAAGAGGGGACTTGCCACACGTGAGTTTCTTCCCTGTTCCTCCTCACTACCCATCTTTAGCTACGCTCATTCCCAGGCTCTCCTTACAAACGTGCTCTTACCTTGGACGAGGTGTTGGCTACGAGTCACGAATCGAACACGACAGGCCTTACGGCCGACTCTGATCCTTTCGACGGAAACGCATCCTGCGTCCTTGCGCCCGAGGTCACCCAGGGCCCTTACTACGTCGACGGTGAATACGTCCGCTCCAACATCACCGAGGACCAAGAAGGCGTCTACACCTATGTCGATGTCGAACTCATTGATGTATCAACCTGTGAGCCTGTCTCGGATGTTTACATCGATTTCTGGCACTGTAATGCGACCGGTGTCTACGCCGGTGTAATCGCGTCTGGCAATGGAAATTCCAACGACGCGACCAACGTGGTGGGTTCCTTCACTTTTGCCATTTGGCTCGACCCCTTTATTCTATCAATAACAACTCTCTTGTAGAACAAGACTTTTCTTCGGGGCATCCAACCCACCAACGACGAGGGCTATGCCCAATTCGAGACTATCTTCCCTGGTATGTTTTCCTCTTTCCATGGCTTCTCTCCCCTCCTGACAGTCCATTTCCAGGCCATTACACCTCACGAGCTAACCACATCCATATTATAGCCCACGGTAACGGAACTCTCTTCGACAACGGCACGTTCAAGGCCGACAGCGACCACCACGTCGGCAAGCCTAGTCTCTCCGATCGCGTGCCCTTCAGATCTAACCATTGTTTTCAGGACAATTCTTCTTTGACCAAGACCTAATCACTGTCGTTGAAGCTACCTCTCCCTATACTTCCAACACCCAGCAACTTACCACCAATGCCAACGATTCCATTTTGGCCCAGGAAGTCGAGGATGCGACTGACGGGATCGACCCCGTTCTGGAGTATGTCTACCTCGGGGATGACGTATCTGATGGTCTCCTTGCGTGAGCACAGCAACACATTTCGTCAGTCTCTTACTGATGCGTATCCCTGCAGCTGGGGTTCCATGGCCATCGACCTCTCTTCGAGCTACACCACATCTGCCGCTGCTACCTTGACCGAGGATGGCGGTGTGATGTCTGATACCAGTAGCAGTGGAGGTACGGGTAGTGGTAACGGAACTGCCTCGTTCTAAATAAGTAGAGCTCTTAGGATATACCATAAATTTTGCTATGCGGATTTCGAATCATCATCATGACTTTCCTTTGCGTAAAGGCACAAATTATCATCTATCGCGAGCCATACCAAGTGGATAATATAAGTTGAGATGAGAGAGCATTAGTCAGTCGAGAAAATGTATCAACTATAAAAGGCACTACTATCTAGTTTTCCGTGGCGACAGAAAGACTCCCGTATCCCGTAGGAAAATACAAGTACGGCACCATAGACATCAGCTATGTGCTGAACAGAAACTCAACGTCAATGGGAAGATGAAGATATTCATCATGAGAAAAAAAATAACTGACAACTTCTATCTCCTTTGGCATATGCAATGGATAATTGTCGTAGAAGTGAAGTCTGCGCAAGATATGTTCAAGTGCAATCGATACAGCCGTCAACTACCAGTCATCAGGAAGAATATCCTACCAATACAGTATCATCATGTGCCTCCCTTCTTCATTGGCAAAGAGAGACTCGCCGTTAGGATATATTTATCACAGTCCCATATCATTGGAATCTTGAAACAGTATCGGAGGGGCTCCCGATAGTCACAGTAGCCCGTTAAAAAGATTCCACGGGCTCGATTATATCCGCCAGGTCCTCGCCGTCAAATTATGAGCGAATGTCCTCTGGACCCGATCGCGACAACGGCGATCTGTGTGGCCTGAGATGTACTTTGACAACCTGACTTAACGTGGGCGAAAGCAGAAGGTGAAACTGGCAACTGGGAACGTAGGAGGTAGGGGGAACACGATTGGATGCACCTCCACTGTGGTTATATCCATCCTCAGAGTTCCCATGAGGGTTGATGGGCGCTTCGGACTATATGTCGAGTCATATGTTCCGGCTGCTCGTTTTTGCTGTGCGAGATTGCCGTCTGTTACGTCGACGATAACTATCGGTGATGATAGTCTGCCTCTCGAATCAGTCAGTGTCTGAAGAAGGGCGACCTTCAGACAGAAGCGAGAATTCATAAATAAAGGGAGTGAAGGACACACGGATGCCTCAGTCTTGTGATAGAGGATACTTTAGACTCATACCCAGCTTCGCATGATGAATCGCCCGGAAACAGCGAAGATTGGTGCTGGTATAGTGTCACACCAGTGGACTTTGTCAGTTCCGTGATAGATATAATATGAACAGCTTACACTAGCAGAAAAAATTGTGAAACTTTAATGTGAGATCCGGATTCAGGGACCGGTCGCATCTTGGCAATAAAACAAGCATAAGGCAAATAGATCAGCAAGGACTGGAAACCATACTTTGATGCGTCATGACCTGCCCGTTCATTACACACCAGACGGAGCCTCGCCATGTGGGTGGAACTTCGGAACAAGAAGAATGGAACCGGGAAATGTATATCATAGGTTGCTGAAATTAAGTTCTGTTGCGGGAAAATCTATTGTATGGTTGACATGGACGTCGGAGCAGCCACGTGTACAGTTTATGAAGACTCGTCCTTGTTGCCTGAGACCAATATTGTTGAAGATGGATCCGTAGGCCATACTTATATTCTCTCTCTTTCTCAGTTACTTTTTTGTACCTATGTCGATCACCTATAAAAGCTGCTCTCGCACATTGCAGTACCTCAGTCATTTACACCTTCACTGTGCTGACTGAGGTGCATATATTCTTAGCTGTATCAGATCTCTTACTTACTTACCTTCATGATACAGATCTCATTATTGTTCTTCATCTTTAGGTTATGGCCCTGGTTGCCTAGAATCAATCAGTCAAGAAGAACACACAGCAAAAACTTTTATTTGATGTGACTCACTACTTTGAAACTACTTTACCCACAATACCTGCCCATGCACCACCTCACACTACTGCCTGGTCACTGCAGACATGTCATTGAGCATACCTGGAGTCATCACACTCTTGGACCCAAACAACCACTTCAATGGGAAGAACTTTGCTTTATGGAAGCTACAGATTACTGAAATCTTAAAAATGAAAAGGACTCTCTGGCTACATTGATGGTACAATTACCTGTCCAGCAATCTCAGTGACCACCACTGGCCCCCCACCAGACCCTACACCCACATCTATCTATTCTTCCATACCCTCCTGTGATGAATGGAAATTTCAGGACCAGTTGACACATTCACACATTGTCTTGAATATCATTGATCTGATTGGATTAGGAGTCAAGACAGATGGGATGATGAAGGAGTGCTGGGATTCCATCCTCTGGGAATGAGCAAAAAAGATGGACATGGCTTTGTCTGAGGCTGAACTCACACTGAATGCTATGAAATTTGACAGAGCCAGTGGTATCAACACCCATATTGCTGACCTCCATACAAAGTGTAAAGCAGTCAATGATCTTTGCATGACCCCACTTTCAGACCAGAAATTTCCTGGCATTATTATCTGTTCAATCTTGCCTATTGAGAACTGAATGCTCATCCTCCCAGGCTTGTACCAGTTGGCCTCATCCTCTAATATTATCTCCCATCTGCAAACTCACACTATGACACTCCATGCTATTGGAAAGAGACCTGTCCAATCCTAAGCCTTGGCAGCTAGATTCAGAAACTCCTGCTCCATCAGATGCATGAATCCTGGATGTAAGGCATATGATAGGATGAAACATACTATTCTCACCTAATCCTGTGTTTTCAAAGATTCATATCATACAACAGTCTATTTTTCTGGATTGATACAAGGGTTTTCCACTAGATTGCTATTAGTGATGATACTGGCCCAGAGTGTATTCTATAAGATAAAAGCAAAATTGAGACCATAAGACAGCAGAAAGAGAGGCTATATTCAAATGTACCAAGTAATACAGACTGAGTGGTGATTGTACAGGAATGACAATACAGTTGAAAGTTTGACAAATGTTACAAATTTCTGAAAATCATTATAATAAAACTCTGATTAGACAAGATCAACTCCTGAATGAGAGGATGCTTACAGAGCAGAATTGGAGGATGGTGGTGTAATATTATAGTCACAGTTGAGCACACTAGTCTTTGATTTGTGAAATGCTGAAGATCTTTTGAGATTCAGATTTGTAGCTGTACAAAGGAAAATGAGGTATTACTAAGCTGATGATCTACTTTGTCATCATATTGAAAATAAAACAAAAGTCACTTGTTTTAGCAATAATGAAAATTGAATTTGCCTTATCTGTTGCAGATCTTGTCTCCAGGGTCATAGTATCTTATATAGTAAGAACAAATATGTGTAAATACTGGGTATGGATATAACTGGTGTATAACCAGAGCATACCAGTCTTGTATTCTATAGTCCTGCTTTGTAACACATAAATATAAACAGTAGGTACTCCCACTTTTGTGAGCCTAAGCACAGAGAGCAAAAGTAGAGAGCAGCAGACTGGAATACCAAGGTGCATCAGCAAGGAAAACAACAACATAACTCATTTTCACCCACTGAAAAAAGTGATTACATGAATTCTTTATATCCCTAAAACCAACATTTTCCAGTCACAAAGCAATATGAATGAAACATGATACAACAAAGCACAAACCCAACCTCTGCACATGCAGAGACATCCTCCCCTCCTCTCCATCACTCACTGAACACTTCCAGAATCTCATTACTCAGGTACTGAAAGATTCCCTCCTCAAGTTCCGACAGGAACATCTCAATAAACGCATCCCTCCTAATCCCATGCACAAAGTACCGCAACCGCCCACTCTCCCCCTCTTGCATGATCCCCAAATACATCCAGCAATACGTCTCTATCGAGAGCATCTGTCCCCCCTTGAACCTCTGCTTCTCCATCCAAACCAGCTCAGCCAGAGTACCTTCAGCGAACTCCCTCATGTTAGCGTGGGCCTGTTCCAGCGAAGCCCGAGTCCCGCCTGACCCTGTGTACGAACTGGCGTTTGCCTCTGTGCGCAAAGGTCCTACAGTGTAGTCCGTGGGATCGGATTTGTGAACATGGGCGAAAAAATTAATTTAAATACACTTGCTTCATCGTAGCCAAATCCCAGCCCTTTGTTCTCAGCCACGCAGAGCGGTACGAGTACTCATCTCTCGACACGCCATACACCTCCCTCAATCCGACCTCGTCCATCGGCATAACGTAAAACACGCACTTGACCTTCCCGTTGATCATGAAGACAATCCAGCGAGCGGACATGCTGTTGTTTCATCCACCGATACGTAGGGTGCGCGGGCAGCTTGCTCGGAGTCACGCACACCTGGACATGCGAAAATTTATGGCTCCCTTGGCGCCTGAAAATCGAAGACCGAAAATCTACATTGTCATCGTGACCATCGAGTGAGAGGAGGTCGGTTCTTGGTCGTGGCATTCCCGTGGTGTATTTAGCGATGTTGTCGAGGTCTCCGATGACCTCGAACTTCCGTGGCCCCCTGCGGCAGTTCATCGACAGTACGAAAGATGGCGTTGACTTTACGTAAAGAGTCGAGGAAGTGCTGCCGTGTGCTAGGGTCTTTAAGCTCAAGGACGGTATCACTACGCTTATACAATAAGTATGGCGCAATGGAGAGAAATGATAGCCTACAGAGTACCACATAGATCTACACCGCCCGGATAGCCCGCCACCTATTTTTCTACTTTTTCGAGAGCAGGAACGACCCCGACAAAGACGATGTGATCTTCTGGACTAACGCGCCCCGGGTTAATCCTGAGATTAGTCGCTCTATCCGATCTTCAATCAACGGAAGAACTACTCGAAACAAGGACGTCACTGCCCCCAATACTGCACAGTTACCATTTTTTAAGATATCTTGCAGCAGTTTCAAAACTGGACTTTTACAATAAGCATTCCAGCGTATCACTGCAGTTTTTAATTACCACGTTTTCGTCTTCTGTGTATGCACACTTTTGAAGCTTCTTCCACACGTTGATAAAAAACAAAAAGCCCAAACCGTTCACCTTACTTCTCCTGATGCCTAGTGTTTTTGAGGTACAATCGTCAATCGGACTTCCAGTAAGCAATCCAATCCATTTTTTGACATGCTAACAAATACCGTAGCTAACGCTAAACCATTCTTCTCATGGACTCAATTTCTCAGCTTCATTTGATAGAAACCACCTCCAAAGCCGCCCTGGTAACAGTCGTTATTATTGCGTACACATTGCTCTTACATCTCATGATGTTCACTGATCCTAAGAATCGGAACAACTGTACCACGTGCCTTTGTCGAAACTTAAGCCTTTTTTTCTAACTCGCCATCTGGTTCCATCATTGTGGGTGTCTGCGAAGCCGAATTAACACCACCACCCTCAGCTCACGCTCCATCTCATGTTGTGTTGTAGTCCTCCACTTTATCAAAGTAGGACACGAAGTCCGCTCCTCCAACCCTCTCCGGATCGCAAACATCCCATCAACCTGGGCCCTTACAAACACCCACAATCTGTCAAGCGTAACCAACCTTCATGATGGGCAGTTGTGAGTGTTATGTTTGATTCTAGCGCTGATGTACCTGTGCCATTTCACAGGAAAGAAGCGGCCAGTCCAATCGATATTGCGTCTTTGTTTGCCAATAATCACGAAAACGAGTCCTTATCCATCTGTTCCTTCAGTGGTACCTCTCAACTCTGAAGTGAGCTGTCGATCAAAAAATGTCCTGGGAACGCAATGTGGCTACAAATCCATGCTTTTGCTTACGAGCGGTCACTGTTTCACCACATGACATATCCCCCCAATGGAAGAAAAGAGGATTCTTTGCCCGTGGACTTGCGTGATCTACAACTCCGACACCGGCCGAATCAGATGAGTGATCTTAACCAAAAAATGATTTGCTACACTGGCGCTGAGGAGAGGTAGCGAGGTGCAGGGCGACATGTATAAAAAGGAACTCGTCGAACCTCACCGGATTCTTCAACAGTACCCGTTCTCGCTTGAACATGTTCCTCAGGCCTTCTTTGATGATTGCAGTCTTCATCCTGGCGGGACTTGTCTTCTGCGCCCCCGCGGTCACCATTTCCTCAACCTCCACCGCGGCGTCATCGACACCCACAATACCCTACATCAGCACCGATCCCAACGAGTCCCTATGGACTGAAGACAGCGATCCATCAATCGTCCAACCCCAACGAGGAAAGCTCGGCGCACCGTTCCTCCGTCCAGCTCCTGCAGAAAACATCGCCATTGATCTCCAAAATCCCGACCTCCTCGCTCCCCCCTCCACTGATTCTGGAGAGCTGTAAGTGCTGGGCTCTGGCTTTTTTCTCTTCTCTGACTCACGGGTGAACCGATATCTTTTGAAGGGCGAACGCGAAATGGCCATTCTCTTTAAGTCACACGCGTCTACAGACTGGAGGCTGGGTTCGCGAGCAGACCGGTACGAAACCTGCTCTCGTTTATATGGTCCAATCTTATTTTTTTAAAACCATATACGTGTGACAGTCGCAGTGATGCCAATCGCCACATGTGAAAAAATTCTCTCATACTGTTGCGGGTTTGTTGGACTGATATCCGTTTTCCAGCAATCGCCGGTGCAAACATGCGCCTTGAAGCTGGATCGATCCGGTTAGTTTTTCTTTTCTTTCTCTTCGTCTCTAAAATGATTTCACCTGGTGACGAATAATTATTTAGGGAGCTCCATTGGCACACGACTTCGGAAGTAGGTGATTCCCTTTGTACTGATATGGTTCCTGATATTGACTCATACCAAAAGTGGGCATACGTTCTGAAGGTCGGGTCGTCTCGCAATCATATTAATACGGGCTCTTAATATATTTCTGGTACAGGGTTCAACTCAGATTTCGGCTGTTGACGGTGAAGGTCGTAACTACGTTGCTACGGTAGTACGTGCAATCTTCTTCCAACACGCTTCGACCTGACCCCACCTTCAACAGGGACCCGGCGACCTGTGGTACTTCCCCGCAGGCGTTCCGCATTCCCTTCAAGCAACCGGCGACGACGACGGTGGATCCGAATTCCTTTTGGTACGCTTGCGCGTTCGTCGCTCCTTGACCCTGTTGCCAAACACGTACTCTAGATATTCGACGACGGAAATTTCGGTGAAGATACTACATTTTCGGTACTTGAATTTCCTCAAGATTTACTACTCCCTGCCTTACATTCCATCGTCAGCTTATCGACTGGCTTGACCACATTCCAGCGGAAGGCGTGTGTGTTCGCTTCATTTGCTGTCCCACTGCTCTTATTGCCCTTCACAGTACTCGAAAAGAACTTCCAAGTCGATGCCTCCGCATTCGCACACGTACCCGGAAAGGAACTATACATCTTCCCGAGCAGTGCGTCTCATTCCTTCTTCCAACCTCTTCAGGAGCTCACCTGGTACCTTAAGCAACCCCGGAGGACGATGCGCTTCCGCCTGAAAGTCCGCAAGGAACTGTTCCCCTACCTTACTCATTTGCATCATCGAAAGCCAACGTGACCCAAACTTCCGGCGGCAGCTATAAAGTCGTGGACTCGTCGACGTTTCAAATATCGACGACCATCGCAATGGTAGAGGTCACCGTTGAGCCTGGTGCGATGCGGTAAGGTCTATCCCGAGGTTAAAGATGACGGTCCGATAAAATGTTTTTTTTTCCTCCAGAGAACTTCACTGGCATCCAACACAGGATGAATGGAGCTATTTCATGTCGGTTTTTGTCACGGAACGATCTCAAATTAAGCTGACATTGCCTTTTAGTGAGGGAGAAGGGCGGGTGACTATCTTTGCCGCACGAGGCAGAGCAAGAACGTTCAACTACCAGTCCGGAGATGTCGGTATGTATGTCCTCTCCTTCTTTCATTTTTTTTAAAAAACAAAATTCAATCCCCCCACACACTCAGGCTACGTTCCCGCTGGTATGGGTAAGTCGTCTTAATTCTAAAGAAGGACTATTGGCCTCATGTGGATTTAGGCCACTATGTCGAGAACACTGGTAACACCACTCTGGCGTACATCGAACTCTTCAAGTCCGGTAAGACTGCCTC
Source organism: Guyanagaster necrorhizus (assembly GCF_019112545.1). Taxonomy (NCBI): domain Eukaryota; kingdom Fungi; phylum Basidiomycota; class Agaricomycetes; order Agaricales; family Physalacriaceae; genus Guyanagaster; species Guyanagaster necrorhizus. The sequence continues at coordinate 680,521 of NW_025064902.1, forward strand.
TTGTATGGCTAGTTACAGACTCACTGAGAGGAAATTCATTAAGATCGCTTCGAGGACGTAAGTCTCAGCCAGGTGAGCCATCGCGAATTCCTTGGCATAGTATCTGATGACATTTTCCAGTGGCTGGCCCTGACTCCTCCGCACATAGTAAAGGCGCATCTGAACGTCGACGATGAGACTATCGCGTTGATGTCCAAGACAAAACCCGTTGTTATTGGCCCTTCTTGAGGCTAGGGTATTTATATTTGCTATCAGTTGTTACAGCCTCATATGAAGGAATAAAATTATTCTCAGAATTCAGGTCCGAGATCATCCTACTGAACGTGGAAGATGGTGCGCGAGCCTACGCCAAGTATGAAAATTTGCCTGGAATTTTTGCGGTGGAAATCTATAGTCTGCAATATCGGCCATGGATGTTGGAACTGTATCGCTAGGTCCAAGAGAGGGAATCGGGAATAGCTAGTGATAGTCTCGGTTGTGGCTACGAAGAAACGGGAATGTACGGTAATGCAACAAGTGATCTCGGAGGAACCGGACCGTGCCAACGCTCCCAATGTGATTTTCTGTCAAGCAGCTTACCTTGAGTGTTGAACGAGACACGTGTACCCGACCCTTTCCCCTATCGTTTACCCATACCGTTCTTATGGACCCTTTTCATTTACCTGAACACCTATACTTCATCCCGATAGTATACATACCAAGTAGTTGTCCACACCCTCAGTTGTTTCACTTATACTGCGCCGACTGAGGTATGTTACTTAACTCATATACCTGTACACACTTTACTTACTTATTCCAATAGTTCTTACAATGTTGTTCTTATTACTTTATTGAGCCGCGACATCCCACGGTCATAGTCATAATCAAAAGCACTCTATCTTATCCGCAGGCTAATAAAAGGTCGTCAAAAGGCATGGTTTCCGATCGGGAGGAATGGCAACTCGCGATTTATCTGTTTCATATGAATGCATCACAAGATAATGCAAAGTACCAGTACGAATCCCTGCCCGGCATCTGAGACAAATGAAGCCGTACCATATATATCTAGTATGTAGGGCCGCCTTTGATACTGAACGTCTCGCCCCAATTACCTGAGTCGCCAAATACTGCATATTCAGATGATGAGACATGCCATCCTACCTGCTCCAGCAAAGAAGATTGCACTCACGAATAATGGAATAGTCATCGCCTTCAGTGACCCAAGGAACCTCCACCTCGATGCTCCCGAGGAGGATATCAAACTGGTCTGCCAATACGACTACCGAAACGCAGGTCAGTATGTCGCATGCAAAAGATAGAGATAAAAACACGTGAACGTACGAGGCAACTGTCTGCCGCCCTTGGTCAGCCTGATGCTGCTGTGGTTGCGGTCTGTGATGGGTTCAGGAGGGTTGGAGGTGTCCCAGGAGACGTTTTGGGTCGTCTTCACCATCCAGACTGTTCCGCTACCAGGGGAGAGGATGGGTGGGTCAAAGATGTCTCTGCGCACTGCAGCAGAGGCAGTGGATCGTGCGAAGAAGGCTACAAGGAATGCAGTAGAAAACGCGAGCTTCATGTCGAATTGTTCGATAGGCAAAAAGAATGGGATGTTTTCAACTTATATATACCATTTTGCAGACGGTTACTTGACGCCGTATCTTCTCACGAACGGCGACTTGAGAGCGATGTTCGAGAGTAATGATGAAGAATGGACATGAGAAAAGAAGACTGAAAGCCTTGTGGAGGATCCTCGGAGATCGCATAGGTCTAGCCGAGGGACAAACCACATTGGCTAAAGACGGCAAGGTTGAAGAGCCAAGAGTTTGTGCCTAAAAGCATGAATGGACGACTTCCACAAGGAGAGGCTGTAGCATGCAAGCGTCATCCGTTCCTGCGACAGTGGCGATCAGCGAGGAATGTACAGATATTGTAAAATATGCAGTGCACGGCAGAGAGAAAGACAGAACAAGTCGATGCGGAACGTCATAAGATGAACTGAAAGCTTTAAAAAGGCCGAAAATTCGGACTCCCGTCTACGGGTGCCAAGCACCACAAACGTTAATGTTGGGGTCGGCCCGTAGATTGTGGCAGAGCCACCCTGAAGGTGGAGGAATACCTGCCAAGTGCAAGTAGAATGCCTAGTATGATGTCCATATGCCTTGATGGAGAATAAAAGCGGTTAATTCTTTTAGTGGCAGCAGATCAACCTCACAGCACTCGCGTGATGAGTCACGACATGTGGCCATGCCAAATAATGTGCGCTCTTCTCCCTTCCCAATTTTGTTGTCATATTGACAGGCAACATGAACCACAAAACTTCCAGAAAACTGTGGAGGAAGGGCTGCATCCAACTTATAGACAGATGACATGTCTGGCTCCTTGTAGTAGTCAACATTGAATGTGGAGTTGTCAATACCATGCCTGACTGGGGATGGAGCAACACAATGCATGGTGTATGGAGATTTGGCCAAAACCTCAATCTGCACATGAACCCACCAGCATACAGTAAGTATACCAACAAGATTCACCAGGTGCTGGAAAATGCCCCACCAGTGAGTACCAGGAAGGAAGGGATGCAGGCCCAGAACTGGAGAGTCAGCCTCATTCTGTAGTTTTGCTGCTGCTGCCTAGTGACACTGGTTTTGGCATTTCTAGGATACCTTGATATATTTCACTTTTTGTGGATCTTGCATATGTGGTGTTCATGCCAGTCCACAGAGCATACTTACATGCATATATTAAAAATGAAAGCATTATTCATGATGTAATTTATTATCCATTCAAGAAGTCTTCATTATGTTTGGAAACTTTTTCAAACATCCAGTGCAGAGGGACAGAAGGGATTGGAAAGCATATTTTGTCTACATTGGTCTTTTTTGGATATATTTCTGGATCTCCATATGAAATCTGAGGCACATCTTCACCCAAAATAAGATATGATCAAGGATCCTCTGTTTTTTGTAGATTTTTCATTTTAAAGGGGGTAAACTTCCCTTAAGTCATTTCCAGCATTAATCACTACCATTGCTCTGGAGATAGATGTCTACCTATGGAATACAAGACTGGTACACTCTAGTTATACACCAGTTATATCAATATCTGATATTTATATATATTTGTTCTTACTATATAAGATACTATGACCCTGGAGACAAGATCTGCAACAGATAAGAAAAATTCAATTTTCATTATTGTTATTTCTATCTTAATTGAGATTATCAAAAGTGTGCTCTATCTTAGGCAATTACATCTCTGTTGACTCTGTGAAAGCTTTTCCAAGGTGCTGATACAAATATATATAAATAATTAATAATTGAAGTTGTTTATTTTTTATCTATCTAAGGTGATAACCAGATGAAAACTATTTTACAGACACTGAATCTAGTATCAGCCTTGTTTTTCAAGCTATGCCAGAGAAGTAGTGGCTAAAAGAATATCATATACAAAAAGCAAGTATTATGAGCATAATTATGACATCTTGTAACATTAATTAATAGACATGCAACACACACAGAGTACAGGTCTCCAATGAAAGACTGGATGGTCTTAGTATTGGAGGATGTCTATATATATACCCACATATTTTACTCTTTTGATTCTTTATCCTTTTGGTCATCACTCATTCTTTTTTTTATTATCACTTATTTACTATATATACACCCTCTGTCATTACTTGATCACCTATATAGCCTGGCTGTAGATACCCATACCTCAGTCATTTCACTAATACTATGCCCAACTAATATATGTATACTGTTGCTGTATCCTCTACTATATCACTCACACTCCTTCATAGATTATTACTTATATTCTTCTGCTATTATTTAGACAAACACAAAAAAAATTTCAGCTTGAAGGGCTGATACAAATGCTGACTTTGCTGATATCTACAGCTTGATGGTGAATTTCAAATATGATGGAAAAACATTGGATAGAAATTACACACTCAACTTGGCTACCATCTATTATATAACTTAACAGACATATATTATAACTATAAGATTATAGCATTATACATTGACAGAGATGTATTTTATATTCATTATGATTACAATTTGATATTCATTATTGAGCTCAGTGATTAGCTTAGTTAGATTATTGCCTAAATAGATAATAACTAATATAACAGACAGAGTTCTTTGTTGTTATGCTCAAGTGACACATGACCTAAACATGTGATAAATAGATGCTGTATTGAGTTTATACAATCACATCTAAGTTTACTGTATGTGTTTATGTGGTGATGTGTCTCAAGGCCAATACTAGTTAGCTTGAGATAGAATGGTGAGAAATAAACTTTAGCTTGAAGCTGAGTATCTACAGCAAGAGCTATACTACTTATATATTGTTTAAGAGTCAGATAAAAATATACCTACTAATTGTGAGTTTCTATGCTACTGAGCTCTTTGTCCTTGAGTGTTATCACCATCTACAAAAGAATATTGTCTGTTGTTGAGAGGCATCATTGTCTATGAAGAATAGTGGCTGACCCTGCCTATTATAGTGACTAAGCAGGTCTCACAATCCTTAGCACTTGGCTAAGTGCTCTGACTAAGCATAAATAGGGGTTAAAAAGGAAAAAAAAATCAACATTTATACTTAATGTTCACAAGTTTAATTGTTTACATTGCACTCAGTTTTGTACATTTTGAGGCCATACATTCAGAAAATGACCTTAGATTATGTGGCTGTCAGCTTTAATCTGGATGTAAACAGGCTACAGTATAATCCTATTCATTTAAAGTTCTATTTTCTAAGGAATATTTGATACAGACAAATATTGTTCTTAATTAAAATCTATGCTCACAATGGGTTACACATACATCTCACTCAAGATCACACCCAAAGGCACAAAATATTTTTATGTAAAATTATTAATTAATATTTAGATATTAGCTAATTAAAAACTAACATAGAGAGTAATAAAAGAGTATCAGAGATTCTAAGGCACCACATCATTTTGAAATAGAGCATACCAGTCTTGTATTCCATATCTACTGGTATGTTGACTTCCAGCCTCTGAAGATGGAGGACATCACATCTTCATGTCCTGGAGATTCATATGAGATAGAGAGTCCAATCAAATGTTCAGTTTCTTTATTTTCTCAGAGTTCTGACTTTGATTATATGCATAATGCAGCTCCTTTCACACTGACACTGTTGAAAGACCACTTCTCCAAAGGACATGGCTCTTACATCACATCAACAGTAGACTTGCTCTTTATTTCTGGCCACACTTCACCATTTCTTTTGGACCTTCCCTTATATTCTCTCATAATGCCATCCATCTCACTGGAGCTGGACTCTGATCATTTTTCATTGTTTGATCATCATCTGACACTTATTTTTGAACCAGAAGCATCATGCCCACAAGGAAGCCCTGAGCCTTCTCTTTTGAGCTCAGTAAGTGGTCTATATATTTTCTTTACTAATTCTACATCTAGATATATTTTGTATTGACATACAACCCAAATTCCATCTACATTCAGCTGATCTTCAAACAGCTCACAACCTTGCCAAACTATCTATATCCACTTTGATATATACTGCAACAGCAGCAATGGTCAAACATCCTGTATTCTAGTATCAGCCATCATGACTACCTTTTTTTTACCATTGTCATATGTTATCATGTCTGCATTTTGGCTTACTCATCTCACAGTAGTACATAAACTGACAGAAACCCTCTTCATTCTCAACACACACTATGAAACTCACTTTTTCTACTACTAAAATGCTGAGAAGTGGCAATAAATGAATCAACAATGTGCAAAATGCACATTGCTAAAACACTAACACCAAATCACAATATGGTTTGAGGGAGGAATAGTAATGCCTGGATTCTAAGTATGTAGAGAATGTAATGTGGATGGGGTGCAATAAAGTGTAACTCAAAGATATATATTGTGGTTTGCTTGAACACAACTGTCTGTGTCACTGAACACAACAAAACCTCTCTCAAATGGTCTGCCTGATGCAGTTTCTAGACTGATATGATGCACCTGGTTGTGACTTATGCATAATACTGGCTGTTCTAAACTGTTGTGGGTCTGTTCTGACTGTCTGATATAAACTTTCAGTTGTTTTCTGTGTTAAGCCCAAGCTGCCAATGACATAAACATGTGATAAACAGGTGCTGTATCATGTTCATACTGTCATATCTGAGTCTGCTTATTGTGCTTGATAGGCAAAGTACTACAAGGCCAAAGACAAGTTGACTCAAGAGTGAATGGTATAGAATAAACTTTAGCTCAAAGCTAGGTATGTATAGTGAGAGCTTCACTACTTATATACTGTTCATGCTCTGGATAAATATATTCTACCAATTATGTGTTTCTATGCTATGGTGTTCATTGTCCTGAGTCATTGCTACTGTTACAAAAGAGTATTGTCTATCATTAAGGAGCTTAGCACTATTGAAGGACAATGAGCTGGGTCCACTTATTATGGTTGCATAAGCAGGTCCCATGGTTTTAAGTGCTTAGTTAAGTGCCCTGACTAAGCAAGAATAGGGGTTAAAATATAGAAAAGAGCAAAAAATCATAACATTCTGGGGGTTCTTGCACAAAACAAAGTGACCTGATCACCACAATATTATTCAGATTGAGTCTATGACTCAAAGCTCTTAGCTGAACACAACCTATACTATTCACTTGGTAGGATTTTGAAGGGGAGAGAGGGGCAGAAAAACTCTCTTCCTTCTATACATGATCTGGTATTTATACTTTCTGGCTACATATGTCTGACTAACATAATGGACTATTAAATAATATATTTGCTGATCCAACCATGTAGGCTAAACTCATCTCCTGGCAGGTATGAGCTCATACACAGCTATCTGGTTGATCAATTGGACTAGGCCCTGGTTGTTATGATTTTTTACCTTATTTTCTCTTTTTAAACCCTATTTATGCTTAGTCAGAGCACCAAAGACAAGCACTTACAACTGTAGGACAAGGCTTAGTTATCACAACTGGCCAAGTCTGTCATTGCCTTTTGATGCAACAGCATTGCCCAATGATGCACAATCAACCTTTTATGTATGATAATGATGCTCAAGGACAATGAGCACAAAGGACTTAGTGACACACAATAGGCAGTAGTATTATTAGTTATGATCTGTACAGTATTTAAGACAGCTCATTCTTGCTGGTAACTCCAGCTTTGAGCTAAAGTTTATTCATCTCATTCTACTCTTAAGCCAGTCAACAGGCCTTGTGCCATATCAATCAGAATATGCACCAGTGGATTCATTCAATCACCCAAAGTGCAAGGTGATGTCTGTCTATCACATGTTTCTGTTCACATGATGCTTGAGTCTAACACTGGTCCTTGCCAATATGCCAGTCATTCAGGTCCCCATTCTCAGACCTGGGAACCTTGCATATTAAACAGAGAGGTCTGCTAGTATGTCAGTCTCTGCTAGATACTGAGATGTCACACTTGATGGAATTGTGCCCTCACCAGGTAATTGCTTGCTTCTTCTATCTTACAAGAGTGGGTACAAGGTGGAGAAAAACAATAAATATATTCCTTTTTCTACCTGGTACAGCTGCCTGGCATATCATTACCTTCCTTGCTGCTCTCTTTGCAGCCATGTCTGCAATTCTTGTTAAATGATGACATCTTCAACCATTTCATTCTTTCTCTGATGACTGGTATGTCCTTTCTCATAGGGACAGGTCATAACTTGGCACACATCCAACCCTTCTAACATTATAAAAGGACAATCATGCTTTCCAAGGGTGCCATTATTTTGCCTTGTATGTCATCTGTGTTGATTGTCTACCATTCAAGGTATTGACTGACTGTACATGCACATGTAGTCGTTTTGGCGAACAACTTTGGTATTAATGTTGGGAAGTACCAAGGTGGAAGTTCCCAGGCATTGCTGATGGCGAGGATTAAGCCATCATTCATGGGCGGCTTGTTCTTTTATTTTGGTATGGAGACTGGCGCTGATGAGGCCTGGTGTTTAGTCTTTAGTGATGCATGGAGTCTACCATTCAGGGCACTCCTGGACTCGCACACAAATAGTCGGTGGCGACTTCAGAGATTATTTATTATCTACAGCTGCCAAAATGGTAAAGAGCTTCAGCGACATACTTGATTGCCAATCAACGGATTCGAACCATCATATTCTCCTTCAGCATTACCACTAATCGATGATGACAGGCATGTCAAAATGTGATCACCAACACGTCGTCTTCAAGGCAAGAGACATAGTACTTATGTCGGAGTGTATTTCAGGTTCAAACATTCTCGAGTAACGTTATCCCCCCTGTATTAGACAACACAGTGTCGGCGTGTATATAAGCTGCACTGAGTGTTCAAAAGACAGATGCCAGAACATAGGCCCGGAATTTATTAGCGGATACTTACGCGATGCGCGTTGGTGCCAGAACTCATTGATGCATTGAAATAAATAGAGGAAATACAAACTGACAAGTGCGGTCCACCTAAGTAATTGTTATGGTGGCGAGGGGATTCGGACTTTGGGGCCCGACATAACGCTTCGCTTTTATCAATCTTTTTGCTTGTTTTATCTCCTCTTCCATATCGTTGCTCGCCGCGGTGATAATGTTCAATTTTAGCCAACTATGAAAGAAGCCGACAGAACAGCGAGACGTTTGTTCGAATGCTCCTAAAGTATTTCGCGCAGCGCAATTTTCACCGATATCTGGTGCCTTCAATTCGACATGTACGAGGTGATAGTTTAACATCGGAGTTCCGAGTAGCGCCAGTCGCGGCATTGAAGTCAAAGTGAGCATCATGTGGCTCGATTTCTGCAGGCAGGACTACCACTCGCGTTAGGATGCAATGATAATAGAACACTGCACAATGCTGCCAATCTCGATGACAAGCACACGACATGGACGACGCCGTGCTCGTATTCCCTTCGCGGATATGAACGATGTGCCAGTACGAGTATTTCTCCTTTGCGGGCGTTTGCTCGCCTAAAATCATGGCTTTTTCAAGCGGATGAAGCGGATTCAATCTTGTCCTCTCAGAGGCGAGCGGTTCCTTACAATGCGCCGAAGACCAAGGCAGGAACGTAACAGTTGGTGCGTCCCTCTGTTGTTAGTATTAGTTCAACGATCTTGACTGTAAGTGCATCCAGAAATGTTTAATACGCATACATCCAGGTTTCGGCGTACCCCTTCCTCAGACGTGGTCCACGGAACATGGTGGGGAAGCAATATTCCTTTGTTACGCCACGGTGCGTCTTTTTCCTCATTTACGTAGAATCCTTCTCATCAGAGCGAACTTTCGGACCGACTGGACATTTTGGATACGTCGAAAGAATGACATAATAGGGAGCAATAGCCAAGCGGCCGTCTTGCCAAGGAAATTACCAGACTTCCATACGAGGACGACACAGACGACCTTAGATTCTTTTCCCCTTGACCCACCGTCCCCTGCTGAGAGTGTCGTTCGCGTCGGTGCAGCCTCTGTACGGATCGATGGTTCGATACTCGTTTAATTGCCGTCGTGAGTTTTGCCAATCGTTCCATGCTCGAAATTTCTTTAGCTTATGAATCTGATAATAGGAAACAGGAATAGACGCCCACCGGCTTCCTCCCCAGGCCTACCAGGTTCTCGTGTGTGTACAAGCCATTGACCGGGGAGCATCAGCACCCCACGGAGCCAGTTCGGTGTGAAAGAACAAAGCTATCAAGACCAGCGTGGGAGGAAGCTTAGCAGCGTAACCATAATTCGGAGTCGGATCGTTTCTACTCATATTTTTATAGTTATGGGAGCTGTCTCGACTGTATTAATAGAGTACATATATCCAACTCGTACCTGATATACAAGCGGAATTACTGCCATTCGCAGCGGCAACGTTAGGCGAGGCTTGGGGAATGTCTTTCGTATACAGGGGGGCTTCCTCTCCTTGGTGTTGAATCTGAGTGGTGCAGTAGCCTCAGCTGAGGAACAGTCGTCATTGTGGTTCATGTCGTTCCTGATACGCTATTTTATTCTCCTTCTGTCGTGGAAATTTTGATCAATGTGGTTTACTTAACGAGCGCGGCGAAGATTTGGCAACGGGTGAGGCGTTCCATTGGGACAAAGAAGCTCCCTACGATGACTGATTATCCACAGCTTATACTGTCTCCATCTCGAAGCTTTCACGTTCTAACTGGACCGTCTTGGTCGGCATAATTTGAATGGGGTGGGACATTTACCGACCACTCGCACCTCGCTCTCTGGCTTTGAATGACACACTCTGTTGGGTCAATGAATTAAGAGATCTCTGCAGTGACAGGATTGATATACCTGCGCTTATGATCTCGGGACTGTACTAAATGTTTTCGGTGTAACGCATGTTTCGTACAGCTCGAGCTAGGTTCAATTCCGGGCGCGTCTTGGTCTGCCGTAAGTCCTTTCTCACATTCTTCAGTTTTCACCTGGATAGACTTCGCCGTCCGTCTTCTGTTTCTTTGTGGAGAAATACATGTGGAAGGTATCTCTAATCGTTCTTATACAGTCCATTGGTGTGTTACATAGTCGTAGAATACAGAGATGGTCAAAAACACACTGCCAGCATTCGGGCCGAACATCCGAAATCCAAGAGCGGAACCCTAACCCAACGCTGCGGCTATCTCCAACCATCATGACCGTGAGCATCAAGGAGAATGTCGACGAAAGGCAGTCATCACGGTTACCGCCAATGGACGCAAGTACAGCTACCTCTAGCTCCCAGGTACAACCACCGCCTCCGTATAGCAATGACCTTGAACGGGGAGTGACAAACGTGAATGAGCGCCGCCCTTTGTACCCCAGTACGTGACTGCTCTTTTATGAAACGGCCCCTTCTTATCGTTCCATTCTGTACAGCCAACTCTGGACAATTACCTCTTTCTAATCCAGCGCCCTTGTAAGTGTTTAACCATTCATTACCCATAGTACAGATAAAGAATAGCCTCGCAGGACCCACACGTCACCATCATCGAAGTGCGTCTGAAGATTCTAGTCTTTTCACCAGCACTGATAATTATCCTGAAGGTGAATCCTTTGTGCCATGGTAATCTTCGTAATCTGCCTGTTCGTACTCGGCGGATTCGTAAAGAAGAAAAGGCACCAAATCATACATGACGGTCTCGCATGGGCGGACCTGACTCCGTCAAACCGATGTCTACGCTATAGCACCCGAGAATACTCTGCTCAGCTAATGGGCGTACTCCCAGGCGAAGATGGCTTGCGATGGTGCAAGAAGAAAGAAATTACCATTCACAGCGTCGATTTCGAGAAGCCAGGGTATTGTACCGTCGATGTGGATGATTCTGTGAGTCCAGCGTCACGTCCGAAAAATTCTGTCGCCTCATCCTCCTTTAGGCGCCGACGAACCCTCGGATTTATGGTCATTGGACGGTCGAGTCGAATGAGCCAAGCTGTCAGACATTGTGGGAGGACTTCCAGGATAAGGTGTGTTTTAAATTTCAATAATAGATACTTCACTGATTTGACACGTTCTTCAGGGATGCGTAGCGAAAGGCTCAAAGCGTCGCGTATGTCCAACGACTTCGGTCCTTACCACTGCCGATCTGACCAATGGTTATGTTTTAGCGCATTGAAGCTCATATGGAGAATCATCAGCCGCCATGGGATAATTGGCGAGAGATGTGCTCTACGACACCTGTAGACTATGGTGGGTATCATTTTGACCAGCCGAATAGCTGTGACCATCGGGTAAGCGGTCTTTGCACTGTACATAGTTCCTGAGTCGTTGATGATGTGGCCTTTTAGGGTATTTTCAGCGGTGTATGGGGTGTTTGGTTTGTCAAGGATGAGAGCTGCTGATCGGAGCTATATTCTGATTGCCTGTTACTGCTTATTTCTATTTGTAAATCATATAGCGCAGTCTTTCCGAATCATTTCCTACCAACATCGCTGCACCAATCCAGATCGAGCCTGCCACGTGATGTGTATCAACACGCCAGATGCTTTCGTAATGCTGTGTCCAGAGTAAATGCAGATTCCTTGCTAACGTGTCTCATCACCAACATTTTTGGATGCCCAGTATCTTCTTGTCTCATTGGAACTTCAGGCAACTAGAACAACTGCGCCTAAATGAACATCCGACGGTTGACTTCTCCACACCGGTTTCTCTCGTCGTAGACTTCATCCACTGGGTGTTTTCATGAATCATGTGTGCCGCTGCTACTGTGCTAATTCAAATATGCGAAAATGACCTAGGTCATCCTTCCTCTTTGACCCATACTGCAACACTGCGTCATCCTTCACATCCTCATCACCAAAAACACAATCCAAATCCTCGTTCCTAGTTGCCCTAACGATAGCTGAGAATCCCCATCTCCTTATTCTTTACCATACAGGCCAACCCCGCTATACCACATCCAGCCGTACACTGATATACCCACACGATCTGATCTCGCGCAACCGATGCCTCCACTATCGTCATAGCTTCCCCTGAACTTATCAGCGCAATCGTCGCATTCACCAGGATCTCCTCTAGCGCGTGTCATATTAAAGGGATTCGGAGTGTTACCGCTGTCGATTCCTTCGCAGTCCGAGTCGTGGTCAAGGAGAGAGAACGGGTAGGAAATGACACTTGGAGAGATGATCGCTGTGTTGTTGGCAAACGAAACTACAGCTTGTTGGGTGGTGTTATAGAGAGAGAAGCGGACACCGGAAACAGTGATGTTCTGGGAACCATGGTACGTCTTCCAAGCTATGGTAAAATTACATCCATTATCGTCGACCTCGGATGTGGCGTTGTACCCTCGGTATCTATGGTGACGTTTACACTCAGAAGCACGGCAGAATGGTTAGAGAGGTCAGAAGAATGATCATCAAGTATCTCGTCTTGGTCAATGTCCGAACATCGTAGAGCCGGTGCGGCATACTCAATTGTATAGTTGCAAGCACTCCCACAGCCTTCAGGCGCATTCCACCCGATAAGTGTGTCAGACTGAAACGAACGCGAAAGAATCCGTTCCCAGGCTACGGTCAGCGTGAACGTACAGATAGGTGATCATGGAACCCGTTGTTGCCAAACACGTACTCCAGATATTCGACAACGGAAATTTCGGTGAAGATGCTACATTTTCGGTACCACGACTTCCTCAGTGGTGTATTCCTGCGGTAAGTCCTGCACCAAATAACAGTCCGACCATGCTAAAGGGTGCAGCACTCAGTAGGTTACCCTTTGATGTTGCGAGAGGAGTGGTTGTAGGCACGGAAGGCCTGTCCGACTCAATTTTAGATAGAAAGTGCCAGTTTCTCCGGTGTAAATGAGTTAGTAGCTCCATCGTCTCTTCTTCTTAATCGTTCGGTTTACTTCTGTGTGAACGCATGTTTGGGGGAATCGAGTCTAGCGGTTCATGAAGTTGAGGGATTTTAATTGTATGGATAGGATGAGCGCCTATCAATCCAAGTAAGGGTGATAGGAACAAAACAAGGCACCGTGGAGGAATAGGACAAACGACCCTTAGCGATATACATGCTTATCATTATATCCGTTGGCGAACCGTGGGATGAAAGCGCCTAGTAAGGGTCAAGAATGGACATATAACAAGCTAAAAAAATCCCTACAGTCACAAAGGCACTTTGTTAGGCTTTGAGACATTCAACAGGCGCGTCTCACTGGTGTCTATGAGACCCGAGATCCGCGTTACAGTGAATTCAATAGGCACTTGTTGCTCTAAAGGAAGGTTACTGAAGCCAATAGGTATTGCAAGGTCCTGAGTAAGTTGAAGGGAAGCTTCTCGAACTGCCTGGCACCAGATATCTCGCTAAGAGGATGAGCTATCATCGCTATTCAGAGTGGCGTCACCTAGAAGCAAACTGGTACTGACCGCAAAAGATAACAAGAGCGACCAGGTGCCATCATCGACCAACCGTCGAGAGAAGAACAACGTACTAGAATGTATTAGATTGTATCTTTTCTGGCCTTAATATCTGACTATCACCATCGAGGCAGAAGAGGGGCGGAGGAAAGAAGCGGGAATGCGGAATCAGCCGAAGCACCAGTATGCTCTGCTATAATCCTAACCCACGACAAAAACATCTCCTTCATCTGCCGCTTTGCGCCGGCCAGTCTTGACTATGGTCTGTTATGTCTCTGGACCGCATCTTTACTTCTGATTCAAGACCGCGGTAATACTTGCCATTGATTACTGAGCGCTCTCTCATTGGTAGTAGAACAAAGGTGATGCTGGTGTGTAGGGCCGACACTATGGTAACGAATGTTCGCAGACCCTTTTTGTCTTATTGAATCAAGTACGTCCATCTGCAATTGAGGGATGCCGTTATCATTACGATATACTTATGTAAGATCTAAGTTCTGTCTGACTTTTTTATTCGCTCGTCAACTCTAACACTTGGACTCTACATCTGCTTTCGCTCATGAGGCCTGAGGACAAAAGATATTCTTCTATCGCTGCCCCCTTTAGCGTTCACCATTTTATATTGAATATATCTAAACCTATTTTCCGTTCCTCGTCTGTGGCGGCCCAGCTATCAACGATCCTTCGAAGGGTTGCCGCATACCATTCAACTCCAAAATTATATGGGACAGCCCTACTTATCCTGCGGCATATTTTCTCTGGCTATTATGACGGCATGTAACCTGCTGGACGCTAGACGTTATAGGGAAACTTCTGTGCTATAATTGCACCAGAAAGAAAATCAAAGTACAAGGCATTCTACCGGAAGAGCAAGGTCCTACTATTCTTGTCTGTTCTTCTCGTCCTTCGTATTCTCACTGTTCACCTGAAGACAAACCTTATCAGCCTATGTCTTCCCATCGCCTTGTCGATTCCTCGCAATACGATTGGGCCGTGATCAGATGATAAATTCAAATTCGCGGATGTATAAGCGCACCACTTTTTGACCATCGATCACCACCATGTCTTCTAGTATGCAATACGGTGAGCCACTCATCTTCCTGTTTCTACGACGTATATTCACTTCATTCGTAGTGCGCCTTGGCCAGTCTGGATTGAAGGTCTCCAAGATCATCTTGGGATGCATGACCTATGGTAGTCCGGAATGGCAACAGTGGGTACTGGGGAAGGAGGAGGGGATCGCTCATATCAAGGCTGCGTGTGTGGTCCCTCTATCTATATACACTTCTCTCATATATCATAGGTATGATGCCGGAATTAACGCTTTCGATACGGCCAACGCAAGTGCACTTTTTCCATGCCTGTACCTGGTTAACGGACAGCGCAGGTATACTCCAACGGTTTGTCTGAAATTATTCTTGGAGGAGCTATCAAGAAATACGACTTTCCGCGGGACAAGATTGTCGTCCTGACCAAGGTTTGCATCCTGACTTCTACAATGTAATGCCACATCTATCACTCTGTACTTCAGGTATACGGAGTCGTCGGAAATGAGCCTGGGACGCGTCTCTTCGGTGGCGCCACACCCGATTCGTCGGGTTATGTTAACCAGCACGGGCTTAGTAGAAAGGTTCGATATTGATTCCTCTCACCGTGGATTTTCTCTCATCCATACGCGTATCGCCAGCACATCTTCGATTCTGTGAAGCATAGCCTGGAAAGACTACAACTCGACTATATCGACGTCCTTCAGTGTACGTTCTGATGCCGCTTTACAGTTCGTTCATTCATTGTGTCCTCAGGCCATAGATTTGACAACAATACTCCCATCGCTGAGACCGTACATTCTCTTACTGTTTTATTCGTGAAAAAGATTATGAACTCGATTCCTTAGATGAGAGCTTTGCATGACGTCGTCCAAGCGGGCTACGTTCGTTACATTGGAATGTCATCCTGTTACGCGTATCAATGTATGTCCTCCTTCCTTTATTTAAAAATGTCATCTAATTGCCATCTAGTTCACGCGATGCAAAGTAAGCCCGTTTTCAACTGCTGATCCCTCACTGACTTCTACACGGTTAGACTACGCCATTCAGAACAACCTAACTCCATTCATCTCTATGCAGAACCATTACAATCTCATCTACCGAGAGGAAGAAAGGGAAATGTTCCCCACTTTGAAGGTAGCATATCACTAATGACGTTTTCCTTTCTTTCTCAATGCGTTTTAGATGTTCGGCGTGGGTTCCATCCCATGGTCCCCTCTTGCTCGAGGGAAGCTAACGAGGCCGTTCGACAAGCAAGGCGATACGATACGCGGGGAAACTGATAGGTTGATCTCATATTCCCAGTTTGGTAAACATGTATTAACCTACACAATGCAGGCTTCTCGAACGATACAGCGGAACGGACAAAACGGGTACCATTATTAACAGGTGCAGCCAGCTCAGGTGGGAAAGACCCCCGACTCATTGATTTTTGTAGGGTAGAAGAGCTCGCAAAGAAGAAAGGATTAACCATGGCACAGTTGTCGATTGCGTGGATCCTCAGCAAAGATGGTGAGCTGACACGCGTTTTTTTTCGAGTCCTGAGTCTGCATCTTATTTAGGTGTCTCTGCGCCGATTGTGGGGACGACGTCGCTGGACAATTTAAAGGAGCTTATAGGTGCGATTCGCCTTTGAAATGTTTATCATTCTAACCCCTGGCTTAGAGGCGACGAAGGTTGAGCTTACGGTGGAAGATATCAAGTTTTTGGAGGAGGAATATAAGCCATTGGCTATTTCTGGACACTCTTAGTAGCGATGAGTTATAACGGTGTTCGTGTTGGTACGGGCAGAAGGTGTACAAAGTTGGAATGCTTTGTATTTGTAACGAAATATTCTTGATCAATACGAGAAGAAAGGAATGCCGCGGTTACATGTTCGGTTGTGATGCAATGGCTTTCATCGTCTAATGTGGCTACTAGCTTTCGGGTTCGATTCCTTGCCTTCGAAATTAAAGATTTAAGGGAGGTTTTTGCATCATCAGAGCTCACTGAAGTTGGAATACGCTTTTGAAAGGTACATTTTTTTCAGTTGTGAGATTTTTCAAAGAGGTGGAATGTATCGAAATATCTGTCCGAAACGGGAACCAAGGGAACATATTGTCCTGTGAGGATAATAGTGATTGTACGATTGTACTTTGGCTGAATACACTAATGAGACGAATAATATACCAGAGAAGTCATATATATGATAAATAATTTCGTGAACAATCCGTTCAGAGCTTAGAAGCGGGTTTTATGGGCTGCAGCAAGGGCTGTTTTACCACATATGCCGTCGACGTCAACCAGAGCCCGTTATCCTCTCCAGAGCCCTACAAGATATAAAAATGAGAATACGCAAACAGCATTAGAGAAAAAACCAGACACTTACAGCGAAGTTCCCTGGGAAACCCAAATCAAATGGTAGGATACTTTCGAGATATTTCGTTTGCTCAGGCAAAAGCACAACATCCAACGCTTCCAGGTTGGAAGTGAGATGTTCGATTTTGCGACCACCGATGAGAGGGAAGACGTATGGCGTCTTCTGCATCAGATACGCAATTGCCACTATGCAATCAACTGAGATTTTCTCTGGACAAGAGAAAGAAAGAGAGAGGCTCACCGGCTCGAATGTTCTTTACTCCGAGCTCTCGAGCGACGGTTTCAAGGGCCTTGGATACCTTTTTCTCATTCTCTGTGCGTTCCCAGCAATCACTAACCAGAGTTCGACCTTTCTCTCCAGATCGTCGGCGTTCTTCTTCCTCTTCGTCTGTGCGTAGTCTTCCTCCGCAGAGGACATCCCATGGAGCGAGGGCGAGACCTGTTTCGGTAATGATGTCAAAATGGAGAACAAATCCAGGGAAGACTCTACCAAGCGTCCGTGCCATAGGGATAATTTCTCGCTCAAATGATCGCTCGAGGAGGTTCCACCGGCCCTGATAGATGACGAACGGGGATTTCCCTTGTTGCAGAGCGTATGTGTTAGCTTGAGCAACAAACCATGCGGGGGAGTCCGAAATTCCCTGATTAAATGTCAGCTAGATATCATCAAACTGCACCTAAAAATGGCTTACGAGATAGAGCACCTTCCCTTGGAGAACCAGCGTGTGCAGGCTATTCATAGTCTCCTGAACTGACGTCTCAAAGTCATAGCAATGAACGTAGAGAATGTCGATGTAATTGGTGCGGAGCTTTCGCAAGCTCTCAGTCACGGATACGTTGAGAGATTTCGCATGATTGCCGGCGTAGTTAACCTGATGTTTGATGGAAGGTTTCCTGTGCTTGTAGTTCGCCGTGTACTATTAACGGAACACCGGATCCATGAAAATTAATGATAGGCACGGAGCACATGGAGTCAAACCTTGGTCGCAACAACGATCTGATCACGTATCCCCTTAGACTGCATCCATTCACCGATAAACTCCTCAGAGGACTCGTCCTGACTGTCCGCAGTCATAACGGGGTAGTCATATTCCGGATGGATTACTTACTAGCCATTGGCGGTGTCGATGAAGTTTCCTCCCATGTCGTAGTACGCGTCGAGGAGCTTGAAACTCGACTCTTTGTCCATGGATCCCATACCAAACTTGACCCATTTGTCTCCTATGCTCATCCCGCCAAGCTGAAGGGGAGATACGCGCACCCCAGCAAGGGGAGAAAGGACGCGATAGTGTCCGAGTTTCGTCGCAGGAGGTGGAGGGGTTGGGTAGAACGCAGACATGTTCGAAGGGTAGAGGAGAAACGTCGGAATGCCAAGTCTCAGGGTTTTTGTACCTCCACAGTCGGGGAAAGTAGCATCACGGGCATTGGGACCTTGTTCCTACGCGCATGCCTCCCAGAACAGGAATATGCCCCCCAATGGCTGGTAGTGTTGTATTATATCCGGAACGGATTTATCTGCATCGGTGAGGTGAGGATAATACGTATTCGGGTAACTATAGTTTCCGCTTACTGAACTGCCATGAAGAGTACGGCGACTTGTTTCTCTTGCGCCAATGAAAAGCTATGGGTCATTGGAACCGCAATGTAGGGCGATCCGTGCGTATGATCGAATTTTTGGGCACATCACGGTCTCGAACAAAGCTCATCAGATGGACCAGAGAGATCAAGAAGGATAATGGGTTGGTGCGCGTTATGTTCCTGGCCACGTAAAGAGTCCGACATATCCATATGCTGCTCGGGTGGGATGAGGATCATGAGGTTGGTGGGAATAAAAAATGAAATGCTGTGCCAGCACTAACGTATTTTGGCGCAGTCGCCGCAGTCTTTTCATTGTACAGGGTTAGACCGCGCATCATAAAACGTTGGTCGAGGGGTGCATCGTGCACATGGAACGTTAATGTTGCGCTAATGCATGTATTGAACTTCCACCACAACTAGGTGGCCAGATAAGCCGAACATGAGGCTGTATGAACTGTCATATTATACTCCATGCTAGCCCCTTATGAAGGACTCAGAAGGCTGTCGACATTAGAAAAGTAGTATACGCATTCACGATCCGGAGACAGGATCGTTCGTACCTTCTCTTTAGACTGTCGGCACGTCTCTTCTTCGGAATCGGTCTGGAGTTTCCAGTTTCTTAGACATACGCCGGGAGCATAGCAGAAAGAATACCCTTAGCGTACCTGGCGTAGAACTTAGATGGGTACAAAAAACCCTTGATGCGTAATGATGTATCAGAGAGCACCCTGAACGTCAATATTAGCGCGATCAGCCGAACACAATGAAATGAGACCTACGAAGTGAAGAGCTTGTGTGGGCAATAACGGAATACTACATATTTTCGGTCAGTTAAAGAGAAACGGCATGATAAAGACGCACCTTAGTCGCCATTTTCGGATCCTCCTTATTTCCATCCACTCGCCAAGGACTTCGTTAAGAGGATACCGAATTGGCTGATAAGATGATAAGCTCTGTAGAACCCGAAATATGATTCTGCGACACTCACTGGCTATTAGCGACATCGATAACCTTCCCATCCATGTCTTAGTATGCGTCAAGGAGCTCGCACCTAAATCCGGAGTCTTTGTTTATCGACCTGAAGTCGTAGTGTGCCCATTGTCATCGATGATCACGACTCCCAGTTGAATAGGAGAAATAAGACTCCGGCAAGGGGGTAACTCGTAATGAACAGACGACCCTCTAGAAGATTTCGTAGCCAAGCCGTCGCTGACGAGGTGCCCTCCCAGTGCTCGTGGGTGACAGACTGATTCATTACACACCGCTTTATTCCCATGGCTACGCAAGATTCCATGGTGCCGGTAGTAATTGACCAAAAGTAAAATCTGCTTGGGAGTGGCAACTAAGCTTGGGGGTTTGGACTGCTATTGGAGCCTGTCATTGGAGCAATGTTTTGACTTCCTGAAGGAATAAATGTCAGCAAGTTCGACAGAAAATAATTCAGCGTGGCAAACTAGTGTGAAAAAAACGCTGGTGAAATTTGTAAAGGTGAAAATTTATGATCAGTACCGGGCCTGCAGTCCGATAAATTCTGACCCACCGAGCCGCTTCTGTGTTGTTTCTTTCAGGATGGCTTCATCTATTGTAGCAATCTTGAGGGGAAATCGGCAAGTCGCGGTCCACCGGATATGCTGGGTCAGGCCGGTGTGGGAGAATAGTGACTGGAATAACGGCAAAATGCGGACGTCACCTAACTGAGACGCGTTGTTTGTGAACATTTTGACCTCCGAAGTCGCTTCCTTTCTTCCTACCTCCGTCCCCCTCCAGGTTCCACCCGTCTCTCGCGTGAATACGACGCGAATTTTTCTGGTAATATATGTCGAAATTCGTCATTGGACTCTGGAGAACGCGTCGACTGCGCCTAGCATCGAAGGCCGTATGGCCCACTGGAAAGAAGATAGCGAAATTTGAAGTTGTTGGGGGAGGATTGTCAACCTATGCCTGCACGGCGTAGGTGAGTACATCTTTTTTTTTCCGTTCGGAGTCAGTATACTCAGATGGGGATAGCTTCAATGCAGCCCATTGCTTTCCCAGGTCCCTCACTGTTACAATTGCCTTGGTTCATCAAGTCCGACGCAGAGCCTCGATAATGCTGGGCCGATGACCAGGACCTGCGAATTCAAGACCAGTGTCTTCTCATTGGCTGACCTCGGCTCACTATTTACAGGACAGTTATAAATCACAGTAGTTGGGAGTATGCGCTCTTTTTTTTTCTCTTGCGTCTTACCAATAAGAGCGGACATAGGATCACTTGAACAGTACTGTCTCTGTGTTGTTATTGCCGTAAAAACCAGGTCTTTCGGTGATACGATGATAACGGTGTAAGTCTGTATGTGAGATTCGAACGTTAAATGCTGAATCTCTTGTAGGTTAGTCCCTACTGGAGGTAGAGCATCTATACAGCATGGTGCTGGGGCGAGCGTATCCCATATATTGAGCCAGTGCTTGTCCTGATTCCGCTGCAACATCCAGGAACGCAGTGAAGGATGTAATCCTCGAGTTTTGAGACGCATACAAGTACGTGTCTCTCTCTATCCCTCGTCTTGACTCTATTCTGTAGCTGAATAGACGAGTTGTCCTTCGAACCGTGGTCCGTTGGACTGGTGAATACTATCTATATCATTGGATTAGGTAAATCTGTTTCTTTCCCTCCCTTATCTATGCGGCTAGATTTAGTTTCTCCATTCAGAAACTATCGTCTCTCTCACCCCGATGTCGTACCTCACTGAAGGTCTGCCTTCTCGATCGCGTCACTCCATGGGAAAACAAGGGTTTCTGAAAGGAAGCGCCTCGAAGGCTACTTTTATCTCAAACGCGCAGAATCTAGTGCTGTCGTCGAGCCATTCATCGTAACTGCACTTGTGTAATGATCTGTGGTTCTCCGACCGCCAAGTAGCACGACACCTGTTAAATGTTTTAAAATGCCTCCAACTACGATATCAATCCTCCCATAACTGCACTGATCGCAGTCGCGCTAAGCAAAGCTCAGCATGTTCTTTCGCAATTCGCAACACTTCCCTCGTCGAACTTGCGGTCGCTACCCTTGCTGTGGACCGCAACGATGTCGTTGCTCTCGAAATTGCTTTCGACGGCATGGTCAGGACTCGTCAACATCCAGGCAACCTGCGAGGTCTTGGAGTGAGCGTCGACCGTCCTCATGCTATGATTAGTTTCCCTGCACATCTCTTTCCTTCCCTCTTTCTAACGGGTTGGTTCAGTCTTGCAGCATGCCTCGCAAACTTTAGACTCCCAAATCCAAGCAGCGACTTGCTTGCTCCCATACGCTGTTTTTTTTAATCCCTGGGATATGTACTTTCTTGAAGGACCTTATCTAGATTCACGTCATATTTGATGCCGAAGGTCAGGTGGCGTGCTCTCAGATAATTCTAGCCGTCGCTGGTGATGACCTCGGAGGTTATCATCGCCCTCGAGATGACCAGTACCATTCATTTCGTTCTCGTTGTTCGCCTGATCGTCAAGGGGTTCGTCACTGACAACGCTGTGCGTATTATCTCGTCAGATGTGTATTTGATTTGTGTCACAGAGGATACGAAACTGACCTTGGTTGAATACAGGCCTCTTCCAAGGCATGCGCTCAGCTATTGCATGCTTATGGAAGAGATGGCCAAGGTCGAGGAAGGATTCTGTTTCGAGAATGGATGACGTTGTCAAAGTAAAGGTTTCATTTCGTATACAGCCCGCTCGAGTTACGGTTATTCTCGATTCTTGTTTCAATAAATGCATGATTTTGTGGAGGTCATTACCGGGAATAGATCCAGTACAAAAAAAGTTTCGTCAATAACTTCCTCCGATCAGTGAATAATCTCTGTCTTGTCGGTCAATTCTTGCAGTGGTTATTCTTGAGGGTAACACTGCTCTACTACGGAGCTATGCCGCGGCACTGAATTTGCAAGCCTTCGGTCCGGCAACAGTTTTCCATGCGCCCTCAGTTTCGTGAACAAGAAAAAAGCTGTTCAGGGTCAATGCCGAAGTTGACGTCTATTTCTATATATTGTCCGCACTAACTTCTACTTCATACTTCCGCCCTGACTTCCGCCCAGCTTCGACGATGCTTCTGCCACTATACAATTGTCGCACTCCTCCTGACCACACTTATTTGTGAGCCTCATCCGTACAACTCTATGCGAGGTCTGATCAGTTAGACCCTGGGTACACCCAATTCTAGTGGTTTGGGAATACCTCCCCCAATTATCAAAGAGGGTGGGACGCCTTGGAAACCGTTCATCATGTTTTTGTTTCTTGCCCGGCGTATCACTCCCTCCGCCAGCACACCATCAAATCACTTATCACAGACCTCTCGTATCCTGGACTCCGCAGACGTCCCTCTCCGCGTTTGCCTTTTCAGCCAAGTAAGCAGAAAATTCTTTGCTGAGGCATTCTCCGCCTCGATCTGTGTGTAAGACCTTGATTTTGGCATTGGAATGCGTCCTAGCCCAAGCCTCATACTGTCTGTAGGTCTCGAAGGTCTCGCTTTTTGCTCTGACAAGGAATATAGTCTAGAAATTAGTGTAATTAGTGTAGTCATCGGTGTAGGAGATGTAATACTCCTTATGTTGCTGTGTCTCAACCGGCGAGGGTCCCCAGAGGTCGGAATGAACTTTATTTCCAAAATTCTTCGCCCTCTCTCGCTCTCTAACCTTCTTGACAGGTTTGCGAGTCTTCTTCCCATACCCTCACGAGTCACACGATTTTGGCGATTCCGTTTCGTCCAGAACAATTCCTTCGAAGAGGTTTTCCTTCACCAATCGTCTCTCAGCCTCGGGAGAAATATGGCCCATCATCCGATGCAATTTATCAATTGTTCTGGTTATTGGTGGACCATCCTTTCCATCTACAGCCATTTCCTTTGGTGAGTCATTCTCCACTCGATATAGACCATGCTTGACCGGAATTTCAGCCAGTACTTTGTTCTTTCGGTCTTATATTCTGCATTTCGTCCCTCGGAATAATACAGCATGCCCTGATGCAGAAATCTTGCTCACAGACACGACGGTAACACTCAGACTCAGAGTCGGGCATACAACACATCTTTCAAAACAATGGATCCCCTCGTCCTACACTGATTGTTCCATTATCCGCAGCTGGTATGTCCTTGGGATCGACGGAAATGAAATTAATGAATCTGTAGCGATATGGAGACATGACGCGAGGCTCCAGAGTCATATAGCTCTGTTTCGACCAGTGACGAGCTTCCAGTGCCAGCAAGGAATGCATTATAAAATGTGCATGTATATGCCTCGTCTCCTTGATCAGAGACTGTTTCTGAACCTTCAGGATCATTTGAACCCATTTCTAAGTCGATCTGCACATCTGGAATGCCTTCAAAGAAGTCTTCGATGTCACTGAATTATCCATCCGTTTGGAATGAATCCAGCAAGTCCCTATCGTCTTCCAATGCTTCTGACGAGTCTGATACGCTTTATAGGCCGGGAATATCATCTTCATGGACCTCATCGAATATTCCATCGATATTCCATGTCCAGGATGTGTAGTCGTCGTATTCCAACTCGCTTTCCGAGCTGGATACACTCTGCAAGTTTGGCATCGAATTACAGTCGCTGTCATCGATATCTTCAAGGTCTGGCATCGATCCATTGTCGCTTTCAGTGTCGATTCCGTGGAGGGAACAATTAGGAAGTGAGTCGTCCATTTCTGCGTCGAGCTCGCTGCTTTCCATCTCATCCAGGCTGATATCTCCATCGTCTGTTAGCTAGGCAATTTCCTCGTTCACAAATTCGACTTCTTGTCCTTCCGAACGATCATTCTCCTCCCCTCTCGAATCTTCGGCAGCCACATATTCGGCAATATTTTGTTCTACCCTTTCCAACCATTCGGACTCTGCATCTGAATCATATTCGTATACGGCTGTCCAAACGCCGTCGTTGTCGCTATCTCAGCAGCATTTGCAGCAGCCTTTCCTTTGCCTTTCTGCTTGAGACCCTGTCCCTCCTTTCCTCCTCCTTTCGCGCAGCGATGTGCGCTGATATGTCCGTTCTTGTGGCGATTATAACACTCCACATTGGACTTCCTTCGCTTAACTTTATGGCCACCTTTAGACGAGCTTGCATCTGCATTGAATGCAAGCTCTGGTCCGGCTCGTCGATCAGTCTCATCGCCAATGCCACGAAGGTAAGTGTCTGGGTCGAGAGTTTTATTGAGGAGAGCAGACGCTGCAGTTAATGCTGCTAGATATGGATCATACGATGACGGTAGTGATCCTAGGAGCATTGCGGCGAAGTTTTCATCTCCTGGATGGGCTCCTATCGCTGTGAGATCCTGTCGTAGGGATTTGAGCTTTGTTAGGTGAGCCTTTATGTCTCCATTCTCTGGGAGACGCTCCTCTTGGAGCTTCCGGCGCAAATCCACGGTCATCATCTTCGATTCCTTCTCAAATTCATCCTTCACCTTCTCCCACATCTTCCCAGCTGTCGCCTCTCCCTTAGCCTTCAAGACAAGAGAATCTGGAATCATCGATGGAATTGGATTCCCTGCTGCACTATCACCTCCTGCGATTTCCATAGCTTCACCACTCCTGGGTGGCGAGGTATTGATGCAGTCTCTTCTGTTGTAGGATTTTAAGGGTCTGCAGGAACCAGTGGATCTGGTGCCTTGTGAGCCTTGTCTAAATGGTGTAGAGGATTTCATGGCACTGCATGCACCCATTGTCTTTCACAAGAAGTCTTTGTCAAGTCTATTACATTGTCTCCATTAATTACTTCCTTTAGATTGTCTTTATCATCATTACCTTTATCATTTGTCTTACCCACATCTGCCACCCATTAGAATACTAGTATATAAGTACCTATTGTACATAGACTAGAATCTATCTTCCCACCTCTCCCTTTCCAAATACAACCCTCTATTCTACTGCCAATGGCTACTGAGTACCTACAATAGTCTCCAAGGCCAGCAGCTTTGGCAGCAAATATTACATGATGATGATAGAATATCTTGCTCATTCCATCTTCCTTGCAATTTGGTATATGGACAAAATACACACTGAGTTTGCTATTAACAATGGCAGACATGATTGGGGATGGTAGTTTGAGGTTTTGTGTTTAGACAGGATGGAATAAATGGCTGGCATTTATTAGCAAGATGAGACAATACTGGAGTGTGCTTCAATGAATTTTTAGGTATGGCCAAGGCCCATAGCCTAATGAAATTATCGAAATCCTTAGTATAGTGGGCAGTTGAGCACAAATATGATGAATGAAGATGTTATTGAATATACCAAATTACAGTCTTATTTAAATAAAACCACATACTCCAAAACATACAGTCAACTCTCTCATAACCCACAGCAGTTGGTGGACCCTCAGAGCTATGGGTTACAAGGGAGTATGGGGTTGGAGGGAGGATGTTATAGGTCAACTTAGAGGCTCTCAGGGGTGCGAAAGAGCCTCACAGCACTTAAGATAAGGTTCCAACACCAAATCATCATCACCATCAAAATCACCTCTGAGTCCATTCTCATCAATGCTTTCTTCTGCATTCTGTGATGCCATCACTGCATTGAAGATGTCTTTATCCATTGTCTCTTCCACATCCATGTTTGCTATCTCTGGATTCAGCAAGGATTCAATATCCATATGGTTATAGCTTTACAATACATCTGTGCCTTAGAGGTCATCAAGGGATTCCTCCAGCTGCTTCATCATGTCTGTGATAGGAGCCTGAACAAGCAAAATGATGGAAATTGATACCAACACAACAGGAACAAGAGGAGTATCACATAAGATCCCATCTTTCTGTGAACAGTGCTTTACTGTCCTTGGATCCTGAGGAACTAGAACATTTCTTCTCCATATTTGAAGACATCTTTGATAAGTGTGTGGTCATTGACAAAGAACAGAAGAAGAAAGCAACAATATCCTATATGGATATTAAGACAGAGTGCTAGTGGAAGATACTTCTAAAGTTCAGTGCTGGTGAAAAATTTAAAGTCTTAGATTGCTATGATGGCATATGGGACAGTGATAGAGATGCAGTTCTAGAGTTCAAAAGGTTAGTATATCATTATAAAATAGCCCAGATCAGTGATAAAAGTCAGTTCATGGAGTTTAAGAGAGAATTTCAAGTACTTACATCTATGCTAAGCAAAGTACTATCAAATAGAGAACTGGTTGATGCCTTTCTGGCACCCATGTCTGATGAGTTGTACAGATCAATTAAGTTACAACTAGAACAGTTACCTCCTCCTGTGGTACTGACCAAATGAAAGAATGCAGATCCATATATGTCATCATTTTTACCCCTAATTGTGATCTACCAACACCTAGTAAGCTGATGTTTACAAAAGGCTGACCAATCCTGACTGCAGCATGGCCTCAGCCATGGAGAAACCTTTCTATAACCATGCAGAACTACAAATGACAATGCCATGATGATACAATGGCTGCATCTTATTCATCAGCACACAACAAGTAGCCAGAAATAGCATGCAAATTATTGCCCTTGCATGCCCTTTTCATAATAAGTGCTGTGACATATGGGAAACTCACCATAATAGTGGCACTATGGAACAACAATGATGCCTGAAGGTATGGGCACAGCTATCATCATCAAGACAATGAGCAGAAGATATGGAAATGGGACAATAGTTGCCTGTAGGGCAAAGGGCATTCTGAACAGTATTTAAGACTGCAGTTTACAATGATGTACCCCAGTCTCAAGCTAAGGTTTAATATACCTACTAAACTCTCTGACTATCTGGTCTGATTACCTCTGCCATCCTGGCAGACATAATCTACCAGCCATACAAACTCATTCCTCTTATCATCTTTATTATTCTTCAATATCAACAACAATATACAGAAGCAGACCCCAGCAGAAGCAGTGCCAGATATTTATAGATGTTTGATAGTAGTATAACAATTAGCTTGAGACTCCACATGCTCTAGTCTGATGGTTCTTGGCCTAGGACATGCATATGGAACTCATATCTGGCAACCTCATTGTAATCTTGTTTGCAGGTGCATACCTGCTCATAGCAGTAATAGGAATTATCAGGTACCATGTTGTATGGGTACCAAGAGAGAGAAGAGGACAACAATGAGAATGGGAGAAGCTTAAGAGTCAAAGAAGAGTGGCTCTCCTTCATCACACTCTCCAGCCAATCCAAGCCACATTTCTGAGTCAGAAGGATATCATCATCCATCCAGCCGCCTCCAAATCCCTCAAGCATTTCCTCTGATTATATCATCACATCTCTGACCACAGAGCCTAGACCTGTTTCAATGGCTACTATCACTGCCAAGTACAACCAAAGGCATACTCCAGGAGGGGCCTCTAGCTTTTACTCTTAGCAGATGGACTGAACCAGTCCAGCTGCCAGTACATCCAGCAGCTGCTTGATTGAGAGGCAGAACATCATAGACCAGGAGGTCCTCAGGATTGATGCATACAATGTTATAAGGAACAA
This sequence comes from Guyanagaster necrorhizus, assembly GCF_019112545.1. Lineage (NCBI taxonomy): Eukaryota > Fungi > Basidiomycota > Agaricomycetes > Agaricales > Physalacriaceae > Guyanagaster > Guyanagaster necrorhizus. The sequence continues at coordinate 708,738 of NW_025064902.1, forward strand.
GTCCCAGTCCAATAAGTTGGGAACCATAGACCCATATGAGCCCAGCAGAGGATACAAGTACATCCTCAATTGGAGAAACTATATGGCAGTTGAATCTCTCTGATCAGTATTGGTGGCTCAGAGAGATGCAGATGGCCAATACCCACTGGCTTGAGTCAGATGAAGGCTCCAGTATCTTGCCCTGCCAGACCATACTAGAGACCTGATAGACAACATATGGGTAGAAACCAGAGTAGGTGTTACATGCATGCTGCCTGCCTCCACACAACCACAACCAACCACAAAGTCACTCACCAAGATCCACTGGACTCTGTATGCTTCCTCTTACCTACTAATTTCATTTTACCATTAACATTTCACATCTGTATTTCACATCATAGTATCTAGACTCTGAACACAGTAGTGAACAATTGACACCAGAACCCAACAGACCCTGACTCAGAATTAACTACCATGAGTATATAAACCATGTACAATCACTGTAACTACTCAGTTCAAATATCAACTTGGATAGCCATCTACACTTCATACTCACTTCAGCTCCTCTCCATCTCATCTGTCAGATTCTGCTCCAAAGGATATTCCTCTTCACTTCTCTGATGGAACTCCATTCTGTCCATCCAAGTCCTTGGGCCCCAACTCAAGAGTTACATTGCCAATAGCTTCATTGATGCTCACACACTCTGCTAGTCTCTGCATGTGCACTCAAGCCCAATTTATTGGCATGTTCCTAATAGTAGAAGAAGTAGTCAGAAATGCCAAAAGGTGTGAGGAAGTGCCAGTTGATTCACCATACTGAATATCACACTGGCTGCCCTCAGCCATGAGTAGTCTAAGTAGCTGGAGAAGTTGGAACCCATTTCAAACCAGTGAATATTCTATGCTGGCACTCTCCAGTGGCCTATTTGCAGGAGATGGACCAGAAGATGCTGAACTAGCAAACTCAGCACTCTCTGGTAAAAGAAAGAAATGAGAAGAACCTGCATTGCCAGCAGCACCAGCAGGACCACTAGATGAGCCCTCAGCTGACAATATGCATTATGACCAAAGGCTACAGTCTCTGCTGAGGCCATGAAGGCAGCAGGCCTCCCCACTGACTCTGCTATCACCACCTTCCAACACACTCCCACTATGGGAACCAGAAAGTATGAAGCCATAGAGAAACTTAAAGCAAAGCATTGTCTGAGAACCTCTTCCATTCAAAGAGGTCAGCTTGGACCTCAAAAGATTCTTTAACCAATACAAAGCATATTCTGAGGTGTCCAGCACCTACTTCTCTATAAGCAACAGCAGGTTTGGTCTGCACTGGGTAATATTCTGCATTGCATGCTTTGAAGAGACTATATGAGAATGGTGGAACTTCTAAGAGCCTCATCTTCATGATCCAGTCACTGGACAATAGTAATACCTATTGTACCCAGAGTTCAAAACTGCTATAGAATGATAGTTCAAGGAGGACACTGAGATGAAGCTCCACACCATCAAATAGAGGGCCTTGCACCAGGATAACTTTCTGGATGCTGAGAAAATTTTTCAGGAGTTTGAGGAGCTAGCATTTCAGATGGAGAAGATGAATGACAGTAACACCATGCTTGAACAAATCAAGAATGCAGTATGACCCAACCTCTGCAACACAATCACTCATGGGGACAATGACTTTCTCATCATATACAATGAATGGAAGTGATATATCATGTGAATGAATTATAACTTTCAGGTCAACACCATCAGTCATAGTGAAACAAGAGCCACTACTTAGAGAGGAAAGGCTGTCACTACCAGGTTGACTCCAAAAGGATCAACTATGGGTGACAAGAAGACAGAAACCAGCATTGTGTATGGTGGGCAGAGGCAGTTGATGGACATTGATGTGCTTTGCAAAGATGGGAAGTGCTTCAATTGTGGAGAAAAAGAACATATGGCCTGAACTTTCCTGAAACCCTACAAGCCACAGCCTCCACACTCTACTCTAAATGCCACATTGAGTGTGTTGAGATAGCAATCCTGAGCAAGTACAAGAATATACTCAAAAATGCTATATCAATCAGTGGCAGCTGACTTAGACTATGATCTGAACTTATATAGTATTTTATAGAAAGCTCTTGAAGTAGTATAAAATGTATTTAAGTAGAATGTCTCTCTTCAGAGGCTAATATAATCCTCTCTACTTTACTCTATACTTACAATGGGCTATAGGCTCCAGCTATAACTGAACTTATATTGCTACTCACTTCACACTCTTTTGTACTCTACATACATACATAGAACTATATTGACCCTCTCAAGAGCCCAGAAAATTATCTGATGTAGAAAATCAAGATGATTAATATCCTAACTGATTTAGAACTAATTGATTATGCAGATGGAAGCACTCTGGCCCTGGTGGCAGATTGGAAGAAGAGCAATAGAAAGGCTCTTTTGACAATAAGATTGTGGATTTTAGATGGCCCACTAGTGTATATTGCTGGTTCAAAGACTTTGGCAGAAGTCTGGAAAGGTCTGAAAAATATGTATGAGTCCAGAGGATCCATGAAAATTATCCTTGTCAGAAAGAAATTCTTCAGAGCTCATTGCAAAGAAGGAGGAAACATAGATGAGCATATTAGGACTATGAGGTCCTATCAGGAGGAGCTGGCATCTCTTAAGCAGAAAGTTGACAAGAAGGACTTCTCTATTATACTGCTTACATCATTTTCAGAATCATGGAATTCATTCATCTTATCAGTGGATACTGCTAACTTGAAAGATTCTTATAAGTTGATTTTCTGAAGAATTCAGAAAGACATCCAATTAAAGGAAAAGACTTCTGATTGGACTACAACACTTGCAGCATATAGCAAGAAGTCTAATCTGAAAGTCACATGTTACAGATATGGGGAAACCAGTCACATCAGAACAAATTGTCTGAATGAGAAAAAGAATTCTAGAAAGTCATAGAAAGAAAAGGAAAGAGGCCAGACTCAGGCACATGTTGCCAAATCAGACTCAAAAGAAGATGGCTACACATTTTGTGCAACAGATATTGCACTTACCTCACTCTCAGAAGTATCATGGCTAGGAGATTCTGGCACTACCAGACATATAGTCAAAAATAGATTATATTTTTCTGACTATGTTGAGATTCTAGGACATGAAGTCATTGGTGTAGGCAAGTCCAAAGACTTGGAAAGGGGAACTGTCAAGATTAAAATGGTTGAAGGAGAAAAGATCACTCTAGTCACACTAAAAGAGTGTATCCACTATTCTGATGTACCATTCAATCTTATGTCACTAGGGCACACCACAGATGCCAGATTTGAACTCAAATTCAAAGAGTCCAGGATGGATATTATGTTACCACATGGCAAGACAATTGACCATGGAGATAAAATATCAAAACTGTATAGTCTTAACATTATTGTTGCAAAAATAACCCAGGCCCATACTATAAAATGAGTCTGATCATAGCAAAAGTGGCACAAAACATTAGGCCACTTAAATATGAGATCAGTAAAAAGACTATTTAGGAAGAAAATAGTCAAGAGAATGGACATAGATGAGTCAGCTGAGTCTCAGACAGATTGCAAAGCCTGTATAAAGGCCAAGCATTATACTGAGCCATTTTCACAGGAAGCTGAAAGAGACTATACTGAAATAGAGAAAATGACATTTTTGGATCTATGGGAGCCAGCCCAAACTCAGGGTATCCATGGTGAAAGATAGTATATAAGCTTCACAGATAGAAAATCCCAGAGGACAATGCTGTATTTTTTGAAGTCAAAGCAAGATAGAGAAATTTGAAAGAAGATCCAGCAGTATCAAAGATACATCAAAGTCCACAAAGAGAAGGATCTGAAGTTTATGAGGATTGACAATAGAAAGGAATATGTCAATGAAGAGATAAAGGAATACCACCAGGACAATGGCATACAGTTGAAATTGGCTGCAGCATACTCCCTATCTTAAAATAGAGTTGCTGAGAGAATAAAGCAGACTCTTATGGAGCATGAATATGCCATACTAGAAGAACATCACTTACCAAAGTTTCTATGGCCTGAGGCAGTGGCATATACTATATACCTGAAGAACTGATCATCAACCAGGGCTATTAAAAATGATCTGACCCCAGAAAAAGTGTTTCAGGGCACAAAACCAGATATTTCAGCACTCCAAGAATTTGGAGTAAAGTGCTGGATGTTGCAGCAAGACAACAAGAGGTCAAAACTAGACCCAAAGTCAAGAGAATTTATTTTTACAGATCTTAGAGATGAATCCACAGCCTGGAGATATTATAACCCTCAAACCAGGCAGATTCAGATCTCAAGAAATGTTATATTCTCTGAAAGCAACACTACAGAGCCTATATACATTGACTATATAGTCTCCCACCCTTCATCACTCAAGGGAGAGTCAGAGAGCAAATTTGAGCAGACTCTGGATAGAAATAATAGCATTTCAGATGATTCTATGGATGCTGGAAATGCTAAATCAAAAGGAGAAACAGCTCTTGATGTGCCATCAATGAAATGAAAGTTCCCAATATAGTATGTGAAAACAATCAAGCTGCATGATAAATCAGCTCAGATTGCATCAAAAACTCAACCAAGTCACTGGACACTTTATAATCCAAGTGCATGAGCTGTGAAAATATTAGAACAACAGTGTACCTCAGAGGAATCATTTTTGAAAGCCATAAATGTTGCAATAGACTATGCATGCATTGAGAAAATTGCAGACAACCTCAGTGATGAGCATTAAGCCTTGAAGGAGCCAAGACAAGGCCAGATTGGCATCATTGGAAGAAAGCAATCCATGAAGAATACAATCTATTGACTTTTCTAGGCACATGGCAGCTGGAAGAATTACTCAAAGACAGATCACTTGTGGATTGCAAGTGGACTTACAGATTGAAAAGGAATAGTGATGAGAAAATCACCAGATACAAGATCAGACTTGTTGCAAAGGATTTTCACAGATACCCAGAATTGATTTCTTTGAGACATATGCACCCATTGTCAGGCTAGACACATTCCATCTACTTATAGCAATTGCTGCTCAAAGAAACCTAATCATTCATGGAATAGACATTGTTGGAGCTTACTTAAATGGTAAACTCAATGAATCCATTTACATAGCACAGCCTCCTGAATATTCAGATGGGAGTAGAAAAGTAGCACATCTCAAATTAACACTGTATGAACTCAAGCAATCTGGCTGAGTTTAGAATGATAAATTAAATGCTATATTTTTGGGACTAGGATGCACCAGATTGATCAGTGATCAATGTGTGTACATCAGAAAAATGAGTTCTGGTCCCATAATAGTAGCTGTACATGTTGATGACATGACATTGCTTGTTCCAGATGATGAAACCATGTCTAAAATGAAAGAAGAGGTTAAGAAGAAGCTAAATGTCACAGACATAGGAGAGATTCAATATATATTGGGCATGAAGATAGACAGGAATTGGAATAAGGGCACTATCACTCTATCTCAGAAGGTACATATACTCAAAGTATTTCAGCAAATTGAGCATGAATGACTGAAAACCAGTTGAAATGTCTATGGACCCAAATGTATGGCTAGAGAAAATTCTGAAAGAGGACCCATGAGATGTTGACACAGCTACCAAGCAATATTACCATACTGGTGTCAGATCACTAATGTATGCAGCCAATGGATTCCAGCCTGACATTGTACACACTGTCACTGAATTAAGCAAGTACATGCAGAATCTGGCTGCTGAGCATGTCACAGTGATATGCTGGATACATGTCCAGCCCTATAATTTGCTAATTCTGCATAACACACTAGAATATGCTAGTAACTGAGGATTATTAGCCAGTAGAGGACTATGGCTGAGGCTCTGAGCTGATAGTCATGCTAGTCACTAATACTAAGTCCAAAGAGACTTTGTAAAATAACATGGCCTAAGAATAAAAATTCTAAGTCAGATTTGAACTTAGAAAAGTTCTGCACCACATCTGGAGAAATACTAAGTTTAAGTTGGACTTAGAAAGGGTACCTCAAATGAGGCCAATTTTACATGCCACTAAGACAAGTATATTCCAAGACAGCTAGAGGTATAATACCATAGCTAGTTGTGGAGTATTGAGTAGAGATAGTGTTAAGCCCAAGCATCACGTGACTAAGAACACGTGATAAACAAGTGTCCCTTCGCACTTCGAGGGATCACTTGAGTTCACTTATATGTCTTTGAGTCAATGTGTCACAAGGCCACGAAGTAGCTCGAGTGTTGAATGGTATGAAGATAAACTTTAGCTCGAAGCTGGGGTATACCAGTGAGAGCATCGGTCTTTAAATACTGTGCTAGTGTTCCTAATTATATCGCTACTTATTATGTATGTCTGTGTTCTTGGTGCCCATTGTCCTTGAGCATCGTTACCGTACATAAAAGGATGATTGTGTATCATCAGGCTTGATTGTCGTGGTGAGCGATGGGTCGACCATTGTGCTGACTAAGCCTTCCCAGGGTCCTGTGCCTTCTGACTAAGCATAAATAGGGGTAAAAAAAGGAGGATAATAGGAGAAATCGTAACATTACCCCCCGCTTAAGACCATCATCCCGATGGTTCAATTAAGGGATAATTCATAGTCATGTATGGCATCATCGGCGTCCATATATTTTTCATTTATCCATTGGTTTGATTCCGGCCCATAGCCCTTCCAGCTGAGGAGGTAATCAATGGTTGTTGTCATGCCCCCCCCACAGCCTTTAACTTTTCATAGTTTGTGATTGAGTACTTGTTCGATTTTGTAATGTTCCTCATCGTCAATTAAGTCGGGGGGGGGTGGAGGTGGATGTTCCTGGTTCGGGAAGGCTGGGGCAATGTATGGTGATAGGAGGGATTCATTGAATACGTTGTGTATTTTCCATGAAGATGGGAGTTTTAATTTATAGGTGGACTCTCTGATTTTCGATAGAATGGGAAAGGGGCCTGTTCGTTTGTCGGCAAGTTTACGTTTTGGGCGAGGGAGGTGAAGATTTGTCGTGTCAAGCCAAACTTTGTCGTGGATATGATATGTGCGTGCAGGATGACGGTGTTTGTCATATTGGTTTTTCATGGTTGTTGCAGTCTTCTCGAGAGCACTTTTTGTTTCGTTGTGGATTTTTTCCATTGTTGTGGCAAAGTCTGTGGATGCAGGTGTCGTTGTTTTGTAATGACTAGTTTGAGTGACATGTGGATGTCTCCCATAGTTGATGAAGAAGGGTGTTTTACCCGTGGCAGAATGTACCCTGTTATTGTGTTGGAAGGCGGCGAGTGCGAGCCACTCTATCCAGTCATCCTGTCGGTAGTTGATGAATAGGCGAAGGTATTTTTCAACTTCCTGATTGACCCATTCGGTTTGACCATCGGTTTGGGGATGGTATGCTGTTAAGGCATTGTGGGTAATATGCAGCAGTTTGTATAGGTCGTCAAGGAACTTCGAGACGAATTGTGGGCCCCGATCTGAGATGACAACTTGTGGCATCCCGTATTTGGTGTACACTTCGTCTCGCAAGATTTTTGCCCATCCCTCCGAGGTCAATTCCATTGAACATGCGATCGGGATGATTGCTTTGGAGAATCGATCCACTATGACAAGTATTGCGTCATAGCCATTGCAGTTGGGTAATCCCATGATCATGTCCACTGAGATGTGGGTCCATGGCTGTGATGGTACCTCATTCAGGTGTAGGGGGGCTGCCTTCGGTTGCATGGATGATTTTCCCCTTTGACACGTTTCACAGGCCTTGATGTACGATGTGATGTCATTGTTGAGTTTGGGCCACCAGTAGTTCCACAGAACGAGTTCCTTGGTTTTAGCGATGCCGGGGTGTCCTGCCGTGGCGTGATCATGACATGTTGCAATGATTTCTCCACATAGGCTTGGGACTTGTGGAATATAGATTCTCCCATCGTAACGGATCAGTCCCTCCTCCTTTGTCATTCCTCGCTCGTGGTTGAGTGAGGCAGTGATCCTTTGGTCCCATTGATGTGCGTCTCGTGTGGCACTTTTGATACGTTCATGGATCTCTTCTTCTGTTGGCATGATCAGTGCCCGAAAGTGTTCGGGGCATAGCATGATGACCCCGATGTTGTCGTTCCCCCTCTGATCATGGTCTGCACAGCGAGAAAGGAGGTTGGCTTTTTTGTTGGCGACTCCAGCCTTATGGTGGAGTGTGTATTGGTACTGGGCGAGTTCGGTGACCCACCGGGCTTGGCGGCGATTTAGTTTCTGTGGCTGTCGGAAATATCTGAGATTTTGATGATCGGTCCAGATTTTGAAGATATCGGCTGCCCCAATCAAATAGTGTCACTATTCTTCTAGGGCAAGCATTATTGCGAGTAGTTTCTTGTTGTAAATCTCATAGTTCCTTTCTGTTACCATTAGTGCCTTCGAGAGGAAGGCGACGGGGCGCCATTTCCCATCCTGCTCCTGGGATAACACAGCACCTATGGCCCCTTCACTTGAATCGGCCTCTACCCGGAATTTCCCTTCCTGGGATGGTATGGCAAGGACTATGTCCTCCGCTAGCCGTCGTTTTAGGTTCTCGAAGGCAAGTTGTTGGGGGTTTCCCCAATGCCATGGGGCATTGCCAGTGAGCTGTGTCATCGGATGGACAATTTTGCTATAGTCTCGTATGAACCTCCTGTAGAAGTTGGTGAAGCCGAGGAAGGATTGTAATTCCTTCTTTTTGGTGGGCATCGGCCAGTCCACTACTCCTGCAACTTTTACTGGGTCCATTTGAATGCTCCCTTCGCTAATGATTACTCCCAGGTATTCAGTTTTTTGCACTTTGAACTCACATTTCTCTGTCTTGAGAAATAGTTTGTGCTTTCTCATGAGTGCGAGTATCTGCTGGACTAGGCCTTGGTGTTCCTCTTTGGTTTTAGACATAATGAGGATGTCGTCCAAGTAGATGGTAACCTTCCCAGTAGCAATGAGATCTTTGAAAATGTCGTTCATCATCCACTGAAAGGTGGCCAGGGAGTTGGTTAGGCCAAAGAACATCACCGTTGGTTTGAAGAGCCCTCAGTTGGTTCTGAATGCTGCCTTCCATTCATCCCCCTCCTTGATTCGAACATTGTTGTATCCCCAGCATACATCAAGCTTGGTGTAATATTTGGCTCCACAGAGCTTGTCCATTAACTCCGAGATCAGGGGCAGTGGATACCAGTTTTTTATTGTCATTTCATTGAGTTTGCGATAGTCCTGGACAGGTCAGAGCTTGCCATCCTTCTTTTTCACGAAGAAGAAGGGCAAAGCCATGGGGGACTTTGACAGTCAGATTCGCCCAGAGGATAGGTTTTCATCAAGGAACTTGTCAAGTTCCTGTTGCTCCTGGCTGCCAAGAGGGTAGGTCTTGCAGTCCAGGTTTGCATTGGTGTTAGGGATTAGCTCAATGGCATGATCCCAAGGTTTTGGACATGGGAGTTCATCAAAACTCTCTTTCTCGAAGAGGTCTCAAAAGTCCCATGCCCACTCTGGTACCATTTCTTCAAATGTTCTCTCCTCTTTCCCTTCGTTGGCTTTGGCCGCTAGGTTATTAGCATGATGCACTGCCCGGATATGGATCTCCCTTTGCAGGTCGACCACCAGGATAGTTTCATCATCTTCCATCTCTTCGTCCCATCTGTCCTCTGGATCTTCATCGGGCAGTTCGTATGGGATTTTCCGACATCGACATCGGGCAAATATAAGCCGTCCGGTTTTCCAATTAATGAGCAGGTTATGTCGGATAAGCCAATCATGACCCAGGAACAGCTCCTTAGTTCCAAGGTCAGTGACAGCTAGGTCAATTCTTTTGGAATGGTCTCTGATGGTTAATCAAAGTTTGATGAATTCCATGATCAACCCGGCCTGGTTCTTTGTTCCATCGGCATTGTATATCGGGATAGGTGCGGCGGTGGATCTGGTAGAAAGTCGGTGTTGTTGGACAAAGGCTCGATTGATGGAGCTGCTGGTGCATCCACTGTCAATGAGGGCAGTCACCGAGTGTGTCGTTCTATTGGTTAGGGTTTCAATTTGGGCCTAGGTGGTCAAGTCTCATCCAGGGGTTTTGGCTCGTCTGACAAACTTTTGCGGTCCCTTTAGTTCGTCCAGCCATTCCAAGGCCTGGCTCCACTCGGCCCCTCGCAATTCGTTGATGACTTCGGTGGTGACTTCTCCTGTCCTGGTCCAATGTATCCACCCATGCAGCATGGCTTCGGCTGCGCCTTCATCTCCTGCTTCTTTGATGGCTCTCCACATCCATTCGGTATTAAACGGTTTGAGCCAGGTTTTTGGGCTTTCTGCCCTTATTCGGCCCATGAGCACTTGAGTTTCTTTTTTTGACTCTTTTGGGTGTGCAGGGATAGCTCGTGGTATATTCGAATGCGTATTTACTGTCGTGGCTACAGAAGTATCATAAGCTTGTCCAACAGTGGGAGCCTGCACACCATAGAGTTTCTTGGCCGATCCAGTGGAGTCGTTCACTGGTCGGCCTCCCCTTTTACCTCCTCGACCTTCGTTTCCTTCCCAAGTTCCTCATCTTCCTTCTGCAATTCGGCAATCTGCGCTCTGATGTCCTTGCGGGTCCGTTTCTTCTTTGGACAGTCCTTGGCCATGTGACCCTTTATTCCGCAATTGAAGCATTTTCCTTCCTTCTTCATTCGGTCAATGTCCATAGGTTTGCCTGTCCCGGTATAGGTTGTTCCAGTCCCGGTCTTCTGACTTCCATAGCTAGGCATTTGAGAGGGTCCCAATGATTTCCTGGCAGTTTGCCCTGGTTTGTTCAGGGTTGGCGAGGTTGATTTCTTGGAGTATTCCTGTAAGGTCGATGCCTCCGCTTTCTGCCTTTGTCGCTCCTTGTACATCTCAATGATCCTTTCCTTCCACTCATCATATCCCATGGGCATCAGAATTTTAACGCCCATGGCTGAGATCATTGTGAGGTACAAGGAGGGGACCCCTCACTTGAGTGCCTCTACCATCCTTCTGTCATTCGCAGTGTCTTCTCTGATTCCTGCAAGCTTGGCGAGTCGCTCCAGCTCGTCGAAGTAGTCTGTTGCCGCTTTATCTCCCATCTTGTACTCCTTGATCTTCTGCTTATGCACCTCCTGAACTGTGGGATTGATAAATTTATTGTTTAGCATTCGTTTGAATACTGGCCATGAGGGATATCAGTAATATTCCCTAGTGGTGGATCAGAAGTTTGGGGAGATTAGGATCCACCATGTTTTGGCCTTGTCCTCGAGATAGGAGGTGGCAAATGTGACTTTGTTCATGTCGGTCCCGATATACCCAATGTAGACCTCGAAATATTGTTCGCAGTCCACTAGAAAGCGATTGATGTCATCAGAGGCCCCCTTAAAGGGTCGAGGCTTGCGAAGAAGATCTGGGTGACACTGTAAGACGTTGGCATTAAGGGGCAGTGCGCCCATCAGGTTGGGCCATTCATCAAACGGGGGCTGTTTCCACTCTGACGGTGGTTCTGGGAAGGAATGTAGCGAATGGTCATCAGCGACAGGGCTGCCCTTTGGGTCTTCTATTCGAACGATGACCCCGTTTTGTACTGTGAACCCAAGGCGGATAGCCTCGGGATCGTCTCATATGGGTTCCTTGCCACTTCCTTCTGCCTGATCTGGCAGTGGCTGGGCCCCTAGGAGTCGGCTTCCTCTTCTGGTCCAGGGGTTCTGGAACCCTTCTTGCCATGTATGTTGCTGTTCTCGGGTCTGATTAAGCTGAGAAGCCGTGCTTTGGATCGAGGGACTAGTGTTGGCCTGTCTTCGGGCCAATACTGCCATGTACATGGCTCGTCGTGGTGGGAAGGGCGGAGTTTGTGGCATTGGTTTCGGCATTGGCTGCTCAATCGGTTGATATGGCGGCATTGGCCCCAGCAGGTCCTCTGGGTGCCGTCTGCTGTATTCCTTCCAGGTGTATTCCATTGCGGCATACTGTAAAACATTTCTTTTTTCAATTTCCCCTGTGTATCGATATTTCAGTCCTAGGGGCATCGCTTGCCAGTGCGCGTCCCGCCATAAGAAAAGCCTTCCCTGTTCGTACAGCTCCTGATACTCCTTGTTCCTTGCTTGTTCCACTTCTTCTCGTAAAGCTTCTTCATCTGTATCCTCGCCAGCTCTCTGGATTCGTTCTTCGGCTGTGTAGGGTCCTTCACTGTCCCCCTCATCCTCCTCGTTGCCCTCATCCCTGCTGTCCTCTCCCCCAAGGAGGGAACTGATGGGCAGGTCGTAGATGGATGGCACCACTGGCCGGAGGGTCACTGGGGACCCTCCTACTGGGGCCGGCATTGTTAGATCTTGCTTCTGGGCTGAGTCGTTGGATGGGGGGATTCCTGAGCCTGCTATAGCATGTTCCGCCTCGTGCTCTTGTCGTCTCCAGTTCTCGGCTATAGAGGCTGAAGTAGTGCCGGAAGTTGGGATTGAGAAACTGGTGGGCGACTCTACTCCCCAGGAATCGCTGGAGGGCTCGGTCGGAGATGTGGGCATTGTCTGGTACTCGGAGCCTATATGCTCCAAGTATTGAATTGGCATCTGAGGAGATGGTATCAGTCCTGGTAGGGTACTGGGGGGTAGGGGGTCGGTTGTTTGCCACTCGTCCCCTTCTGACTGCTTCACTTGTGGTGACGATGCTGGCTGGTCCGGTCCATGGGTCCGAATCTGAGTTGGGCTCCCTGAAAGGGGAGCCTGAGTCTGTGCGGAGCCCATACCAACCTGGGGAGGCAGACCCCATTCTTTCTTCGTCTTCTCTCCTTCTTCGTTCTCTCTCCTGCCGATCATATGTGTTGGCCTTGTACTGCTCTTGGGCCTTGTTCTGTATGAACTTGGTGAGCTCCTCTTGTGCTCTTCTGGCCTCTGCTCGCCTGGCCTCGTTCTGCTGCTGCTCCTGCGTGGCGTCATTATAATTGAATGGAACTGTGAGGTCCCAGTCAGGGAATACCCGCCGTATAATTCTGTCTCGGGCAATCCTTCCTCGGGCACTTGCAGTCCTGACTTCTGGCTCGCTACCAACATGGAGATGTCGATAGGGGTCCCTGGCTGCAGAGATCGCAATTTTGATGTTAGCGTAGTCAGGGTGGATGGTTCTTCTGTGTGGGTCCTCGATCCCCAGCCTGCTGACGGACCAATTAGAGCTGGAGTCGGGTACGGTGGGGGAATCGGGGGGGTCCTGGGGGGCGTCGGGGCTTTGGTGGGATCTCAAAGCCATCCGAGGGGCATCAAGGGAGTCCCGAGCATGGTTTCCAATCTCTGAGGGAATTGGGGAGGTGGAAGGCTCGGGGGTGGGGACTGGTGGAACGACATGGTTGGAGACCTCCTCAGGCTCCTGGGCATCATTCATCATCCATGGGTTCTGGAATCCTGTGAGAGCAGGGTTGCAGTTTCTGCTGTGTCCTCGAGGGGGGTGCCGGGGTCTTTCTTCCTCGTGAAGGCTCCCCGGATCCGGGTCGTTAGTCCTGGTTTCTGATACGGGTCACTCTTGCGACTGGAAGGTTGTTCTGATGGAGGCAGGGATGTCATGGAATGAGAGGTCAGGGGTTATGTTTCGTAGTATGTGCTGGATCTGCTGGAATGCTTGGTAGTGCCTGACTATCCAAGCTGCTACTGATTGTCGTCTGTGGCAGAGGGTGATGATAGCGAGTAATCCGAGCAAAGTTCTGATGATGGAAGCGATGAGCTCGAAGAAGTTGTGATTCAGTTCAGTGGTTGTTACTGGAGGCATTCAGTTTCTCAGCACTATTGGGCTTGAGAAAGGGAAGAAGAAAGCTTCGAGCTAATTGTTAAGCCCAAGCGTCACATGACTAAGAACATGTGATAAACAAGTGTCCCTTCGCACTTCGAGGGATCACTTGAGTTCACTTATATGTCTTTGAGTCAATGTGTCACAAGGCCATGAAGTAGCTCGAGTGTTGAATGGTATGAAGATAAACTTTAGCTCGAAGCTGGGGTATACCAGTGAGAGCATCGGTCTTTAAATACTGTGCTAGTGTTCCTAATTATATCGCTACTTATTATGTATGTCTGTGTTCTTGGTGCCCATTGTCCTTGAGCATCGTTACTGTACATAAAAGGATGATTGTGTATCGTCAGGCTTGATTGTCGTGGTGAGCGATGGGTCGACCATTGTGCTGACTAAGCCTTCCCAGAGTCCTGTGCCTTCTGACTAAGCATAAATAGAGGTAAAAAAAGGAGGATAATAGGAGAAATCGTAACAGATAGCATCATCCAGGAGCAATAAGAAGAGAGACCCAATGATCTGTGGCTAGCACTCTGAGTTTTGACTCAAATGCCTATGTCAGAATTTTCTAGGTATCAGATCACCTAAGGGACTTAGAATTGAGAGGAATAGAGTGGATAGAATCAGTTGACCAGGCCTGATCAATCAAGCCACTAAAAATAACTTAGAGAATAAAAACTCTGAGTAGACAGAAAGGAGTTAGGCACCCACAAGCACTGTAGGCTTAAAATAAAGCTGTGTGATGGCCAGGCAGATCTGGGAAAGCCTAGGGGAGTCCAGGAGTGCCACTATTCCAGAATAATGATGTGATTCCACTTTAAACAGGAGAAATACTATTTTGAATGCTTTATTTATAGATTCTGTATCTGTTGTTGATGTATAAAAGAGGGAAAGAGGGGGAAATAGCAAGCAAGTGACCCACTCCTATGTTTAGGCCTTCTAGTTCACTGTAGCTAGTCCCTGGGACAATGGTTTTTGAGTTCTGCATTGACTTAGTAATTTATTTAAGTTGCTTTGCCACTTGGAGAGAATTGGATTTAGAATAATAACTGTATTTTGGGTTTTGGATTAATTTAGGTTCCAATCTATAAGGGTTTCAGTGTCAGAATACAAGTTCTTCAGTTTTTAGGACTGCTAGCCAGCCAAGAGTGCAGCTGGTCAAGCCTAAGTCCTTAATAGACTTAATATTTGGATTTCAGAGTTTATTGGGTTTTGGAATATTCTAAGTTGATTTGGAGTGTAATTGTGCATTGATTTTAAGTCTTAATTATACTTAAACATTGCTATAAACTACTCTCATGAGTATTGCATCTTAGAAAGCAAGATAGAGTTGAATAACTGTCTTTATTGACTGTTTCTTTGATTTTACTTAAGACTGCAAGAGTGCTTCTATTGTACTCAAAACAACTGACCTCTACTGTATTTGGTGACTGTGTATTGAGTGATTAGGTGTTGGTGTTTGAGAGTTCATTCCTCATTCACCTCTCTTAGTCACTTAGCCATTACAAAGCATATCAACAGCCTTGAAGTGAGTTTTCTGCTATCTAAAGGGGACTCTAGACTTCAGAATCATATATGGAGGGATTATGAGCTGATACCTTATTCAGACTCAGACTGAGAGGAAGACAAAACAGATAGAAGATCAACATCTGGTTATGTCTGTACCTATACAGGAGGAGCTATTACTTGGAGTGCAAAGAAACAGCCTACTATAGCTTTATCCACTATGGAAGCAGAATATATGACTCTTGTACATACAATCCAGGAAGTAATTTGGCTATAGGCACTTTTAAACAAATTAGGATTGCCACCTTATAAAGCAACTACTATTTTCATTGATGATCAATCAGCAATCAAATTTGCTGAGAACCCTATATTCTATGCATGATCGAAGCATATAGACATACAGCACCACTTTGTTCATGAGTGCATGGCTTTAAACAAAGTCAAAGTTCAGCACTGTGCATCAGAGGAGAACTTAGCAGATATATTCACTAAAGGCCTACTAAGACTATTATATGAGTATCTATCTGCAGGTATTGTAGGAACTTGGAATTGAGGGAGAGTGTTAGGATAGCAATCCCAAGCAAGTATGAGAATATACTTGAAGATACTATGTTGATCAGCAGCAGCTGACTTAGACCATGATCTGGACTTATATAGTATTTCATAGAAAGCTCTCAAAGTAGTACAAAATGTATTTAAGTAGAATATCTCTTCTCAAGAGGCTAATCTAATCCTCTCTATTCTACTCTATACTTACAACAGAGTGGAAGCCAGACTCCTGCTTCATGCAACATCTATGAAATGAAGTTCTTGAATGATGAATGAAAACAGCTGAGTTAGATGTATCAGGAGAAAATGGCTAACCACAAAGTACAGGAAGAATTGGATAAAGCTATAGGCAAAGAAAGGGAGAAGGGAGAAGAGGCCACATTCCAGGAGGATATTGGCAACTAGTCCCTCAGCACATATGCAGGCAGACTATCAACATTTTCTTGAACCAAGCAGATGATACTAACTTAGCACATTCCAAACTGGACATTATAACTACTGATACTAAAAAGGTTTCTGTAGGTACCCATAATAAATACTTACTGCTTCAAAAACAAAAAACAGTATATAAGAAAGCAAAAACTCAAGTGCTCAGAAGAGTTGAACAGAGTGAGCAATATCCCATAAGGTGTGTTTCATTCTTCCACCCAATGCTGAAAAAGGAACACAGGAATCAACTAGAGATGAATACCAGGCAGATCAGATATCAGAAGTCCTGTCATCAAGCCTCAGAAAAGAAATGCCTCAACACCACAGAGCTCCTGAGAGGAAGCTCTGGCCTGAAAAGGCCATAGAGTACCTAAAGGAAGAGAACCCTATTGAAGAGGTTTTGCATGCATGCAAGGTGGAAACTGATACAGCAGAGCACTATCCACTGATCACACTCATCAATATACACACAAACTACTCTTAGTTCATTGAGAAATTATAATGCAATAAGAGTAGTTATAGCAAGTATAATTTTCTTCTCAAATGATCCACTGCATGCAAATAGCAATCACATATGTATAATAGTCCTAGCTCTCTCTAAGTCTCAAAGGTTTCATTAAAAACAAGAGGGAGCAACAAATGTTGCTGGGCCTCAAGGCAAGAATACTGTAGTGCAATACAATACTTGGAAACACTCTTATAAAACCCTCAGAAAAGTCCCAAGCACTGCTCAGATCAACTCAAAATCTCTAATACACATGATATATGATTCAAAGCTTTGTACTCTAAGCAGAAACCTTTCACAAACATGTCTATAAGTACTAAAGAGTTCAAACCTCTGTGCACAAGTTTTCAAACTGATTGTAGACCCACAGGATTCAAACCTATGTGATTCAGAGACACAAAAACACAATAAAATCTCATTCACAGATTCAGAGAGTTTGAACCTCTGCCACCTGTAGTGCCTTGCATCACAAATGCCTCAAAAACTCAAAAGAGTACCCTTCAGACACTGCTGTCTTATTCTCAGACTAGAGTGTCTCACAAGCTTTTGTGCCTGTGCAGCTCTCAGTTCTCTCTTAAAGATATCAATAAAGGTCTATTCTTTTGCCCAAAGTTACAAACACAAATCCAGAGCTGGAGCACAATGCCTTCATGCCCAATACACTGCAACTGTGGAGGTTCAGAAACTTGTCTACTACTTTTACAATGTGGTATTTAAATAGGCTACTACTGTACTTACTAAGAGAAACCTAATATAGTAGTTTCAATGTGCAGGACTCCATTCTGGAGTCCCTCACAAGTCATTTCCATGCATGTCACTGTCTGACATGCATATTCTGTTCAGAGTCAGGACTGTGCCCTCTGTTTCTATGCAATCTGACATTGGTTAGCTCTGTTAGTGGGTCTAGCCACAGCTCTCTTTGCTTTTTTATCTCCTTGAGATTATTCTGCCATCTCTAGGATCTGTTCCAGGCCCCAGGGTTATCTCTCATATCTGGAGTTACACACAATTGATATGTTCTCTAGCCAAGTGCCCATATATTCTCTTTTTACTCATAATTTGTGTCATTTATGGCCTAGAGCACATCAATTAATCCATCTCATAGTTATGTGTCATACATCAGTACTGCACAAAGTCCTGTTCAAAGGTCCTGTACAGAGTCTCTCACATAATAGTCTCTCACAAAGATCATGTGCAGTGTTTCTCATGTGCAAGATCATATCCATAGTTCCATGTGATTTCCATTCTTAGTGTACAAGCTCTGTGCTATTGTCAGTGCATTCAGTGTCAAGTACTGAGACTTTCTGTGCAGTGTGACCTATTGGTATCATCCTGAAGCTAAGTCATATACTTCACCAATTGTCACTCAAGCCCATCATGGATAGCCTTTCTTCTTATTGCACTCTAGCTCTATTTTGCTTCACATGCTTTATAGTACTTTTGTACTTAGCATGTAGTACTGTATTTCACAAAATTACATGCATGGATATGTTCAGATTGTGTCAGCATTTTCTTGTCCAGCACCAGTGAATAAGCCACTCAATAATGGCAGCAACAACTTGGAATACTCATAGAAAGAGTTTCAGCTACCCCAGCTATGTTTGCTTCTCATAGTCAATAGTGGCTGGTGCAGTATTTGGAATGGTGATATGTAGGGATATGCCACTTCAGGATGCTGTCCTTCTTTCTTGGCTTTGATAGTCTCTTGTATGTATATACTCACATCCCATCAATAAACTGTTGATTGGATGGAGCCATACCAATGTACCTTCCTTCTTCCTCTGAGGCTACCCACTGTGCATCAGCTACCTGAGTATGCCTCATCTACCAGTAATGTGCTTTTAGACCCTCCAGCCACTTCTTGTCACCACTCTGTGACATATTCATGAACTTTGTTCTGAGCCAAAGGTCTTCAGACCAGGGTATGAGAAGTATCAAGCTAAATGTCAAGCAATCACAAACAATCACAAATGCCTAAGCACAGAGTCTGACATTAACTGATGATAAAGTAAGATAATGAGGATAATAGAGGTGAGATAGAGATGAAATAGAGATGAGATAAAGAGGTCAGTAAAATACATCCATCAGTGTGAGAGGAACAGAGGTAGTCACACCAAGGATCAAAGAGTTTAGTCAGTATATAGACCTAGCTTAAGACTAGAGTACATTACTGTATACTACTGACTTAAATACTGTATAGGAAAATCTTGGCAATCTCAAACCAAGCCATTGCTGGGCATGATTTAGGGACTAAAATCATGACATGACTCTGGAGATTTTAATGATGATTCAGACCTGAACATCACCTCCATTGCTGCCATCCTCAATGTAATCTTGTTCCTGCTCATTCCAGTAAACACTCTCCTAGCTTTTAGAATTCACATCCTGACTCTTCCTGACCTCCACAGTTTAAAACATGGATCATAGTGAGGACCATTCTATGTATAATAACTGTTCTGGCCATTTGGAAATTCCATGATCAATTTTTGTCATTCAAAACTCTATACTAATTCTCTTCTCTCCACATAAGTTTTCAATTCAGAGACTCTCAGGCATATGTTAATTGTGACAAATATAGACTAAATGAGGAATCTGGCTGGAATGAGCAAGTTGATTCAAGGCAATGAAACATTGATATATCATTCTGTGATGGTTGCCAAAACTGATAAGGTCGGAGTCATTCTTCTAGGCAAGTTAAAACCACAAATGAGTGTCATCCTCAAGAGATTACTATCAGTTTGATAAATGAAACACACAGGAATTTGAAGATTTGAATTGAACACATTTCTTCATACATTCTTTGATCTAAATGTGTAGTTGTATGGATACAGCATTGTATCTTCATCAACCTTGTTATGCTAAGTCCTTATTCTTCTCACCTCCAAGTCCTCAGTTAATGAGATGCCTTCATATGTGCCATCAGTATCAACATTTGCTTCAATAAAGGCAAGCAGTGTGAGCACTTGATGTAATCCAATCTAAGGTGAACATCCATTACATGCTTCTTCATGTCCTTCAGATTCAGAGTCATGCACCCCTTGCCATCCTGTGTGCAGATAATCTGTTTAGTGCACAAGGGACTACACTGGCCATCCCAGTTATGAGGGTCAAACCAGATAGACAATCAGTTAGGTTGGTTGGCAGGCAATCAGAGAATTTAAAGGATCTGGAACAAGATCAAATATGTCTGTGAAATAATATATGGTCCTGTAAAGCCTATACTGAAATGCAGGGACGTGATAAAAGGTCCAGGCAAATTTATCTGTGCTGTCTCTTAGCAAATGAATCTAGCAAAAAGTGAAAATAATCCAGACCTGGAGAACTGCATGTTAGCATCTGGGGAGAAAAAAATAACAACCACTATCATCATTGTATTTGCATTGTACCAGAGCGTCCCAGTCTATGATGGTACAGTACTCTCCATTGAAACCACAATCATCAGTTTCGGGCCAACTAAGAAATGACGACTGATTAATCGGTAACACAAAGAGAGTAACTCACGCTATTGCCGATTCGAAGGGGCCTGTAGCGGTGTAGTCGAGTCCAGTCGAGAGAATAGCGAATCCTGACTTAGGGTGTGCTGCGATGATCGGACATACAGTAAATGGGTGCAGAATGTCAAATAGGAACGTAGGGTCCCGGTACGGCATCTATACAACAGTCAGCGAAGCGAAGATCCATAGGATCGTAATGTACTCAGTGATTAACCGCCTTCACGGTTTGTGACTCAAAAAAAAATGAAGAGATGAACTAGCTCGGCAGGTATATGGGATGGAATCCGTACGTACGAGCGCATAATAACCCACTGACGATAAAAACAATACAAACCCGTCATTGTATGTTAGTGTAGTGAATTCTGGTGCTCCCAGATATGCCTAGATATACGCGGCATCGAATATTTTCCTACCAACAAACAACTGAAAATCGTGAGTCCAGTTCTTTCAAAGGCATTTCATCGACTTCCCAGATATACAACATGGATTTGTCGATCATCTCCGAAGAATCAACAGGGAAATAATATCTCAGGATCCAGGGAACAATGGTATTTGAGGTCTCTTATTGTCCCAAAACGGTGCATCTCCACCTTGTTCCTCATATTCAAACTCAAAATAAACACATTAGGCTCTGCTGCGATAAAAGTTGATCTCACGTTCGTATTGCGACACCTAACCAACAGCGAGATCATGGACTGTATACCGCAGCTAAACGACTTCTTTCCTCAGGATGAGCTCGCCTGTCGAAGCGTCCGTCGACGAGGGGACGAACCTCCATTTGAACTTCGGTACTGCAAGGACCAAATGCAGCTGGGCTTCAAGGATCCCAATTCTGTGAATGAGATGATTTTCAGCGTCACCGGTTCTCTCGAGCTAGAGCCCAGTCGTCGCTCTAATATTCCAGACAGATACATATCCGAAGAAGTACACAAATGTACAGTCCCATCACTTGGACGTTTTCGCAAGATTTTTCAGGAGTTGTACCAGTCCCTGCTTCATTTATTAGTGGGACATTAATTAGAACATTTACCAGATAGCAGCTAGTTCCTGTATATATCTTCGATACCAATAAGGAAAATCAGTAATCAGCTGAAAATCAGGTCCACCCCCCCTCCTGCAAGCGCTTCAGCTGGGGATTCCATATGAAGGTCACGTACCATCTACTCCCCGCAACATCCACAACGACCTTTTTCAATATTTGATGACGGCACACGCTATTTCCTCCGTGACTTACCCCCGCCATTTTCACAAAAACTCGATACAAGCACCTGATATTGGTGTTATTCTCCCCGCATGATATGATCCTCTCAGCTCCTTCAAACCAAGGAACCAGAGTGTGGCCCCAAATGGGGGCGGGTCGCCCCTATACGAACAGTCTTGGACATACGGCGAAAAAGTGAATTGATATCAGGACCTGAATTTTCTCACCATTCGATGATGAGGGTCTCGAGTTGGGGCGATAGCTTGATAATGGAGAACCAGGTTTTCATCTATTGTTTTCATTTACTGTGACGTCTGTGAGATGAAAGCTTCGCCAAGGAACACTTGTAGTGATCAATCCACGAAACTCCGAGAGGGCGTCGTCGGAGCAAGGGTAGAACTCCTTGGGGTAAAGAAACTTCGTGTCGATGGGGCCTGTTGAGAGAGTCATGTTCTTCAAGCCCGTTAAGACGAGCGCGGACAAGAACGTTCCCAGAGCTGCTGAATTGATTTATCCTCGACATGAGAAACCTCCTCCCATCAGATTCTGGCACGAGACCGTAGTGATGGCGCGAAAATGACGAGAGATTAGGTGCTGATGTAGATACTCGGACAGCCTCTGTGTTCTGGAAGCTCTCTATGATCGAGAAACGAGACAAGGTTGTCTGACAATAGTGTCTGAATGCATGTTTGTGAGATGGAGGGTTCCAAGTTTTGGTGCTATCTCGAACGCAGTGATATTCTGCGGTAGAGGTTATGATCCAAGACAGCACAAATAAACCTCTTCGAGTTTATCTACTTCTCCTCTGACTAAGGAGAGGCCTGAGAGAAGATTCATAGCCAAGATGAGCTTGACCGACCTCCAGGATGTCGAAAGGTCCACTAACTTAGAGAAACAATAGTATATGGTATCGTTGCCAAAGTGAATGTCCTATGAATCTTCCTCGTCGTCGACCTCATCACAAGCGTTATCCTTGACCTTGGCGCTCCAATACCGGAAGGAAAAACCAAGGGTCCTCCCACGGCTTCGACACAAAAAGGTCTCCAGGTCCAGAGCAGACCACAATATGTAGAATCAGAACGAGGTTGACACCCTGATGGACATCGTGGAACCATGCAGAAGAGTGGTCCGAGTAGCTAGGGACTCAGCTTCGTTGCCTCGTAGGAAGAAAGACGAGAACTTGTACTTTTATCGGCGCTATTGTCGTAGAGAGAGAGATGGAAGCCGTGTCGATGAGATGGTACCGTCGCCGGCGTGAAAGATAGGAAGGACTGGTATTTCGCTATATTATTCTGTTCAATGATTAGTATGAACTTTCTGCAACACGTGATAGGCCCCATAGCCCCGGAAAACGTAGTTCATGAAGGAAACCAGTAGCAAGGGCCTGTCTCGGAAAGAAAATTTCCGTTCACATATCCTTCGTTTCGTCCTAGGAACTGAAATCGAGCACCCTCTGTCATGCAAGAATAGAAGTTATATATCCTCATGGTTACAGCGAAATATGTTTGCCCGTTGCACGAATGGCCGAGGAAGCCGTGCGTAACGTCCTGGCCGCCATTCCTGAGCGAATATTTCTTCTGATCTAAGATTGCATTGGTGAGGTTCCGACGGTATTTTCCTCGAAATTGGAGTTCGCTACGACAGAAGATGGACATCTATGGTATAGAACGATGATGGTTCCAGCAATGCCGATGAATAAGGACCTAGTAACTATATAGATGTAAGTAAGAACACGCAATGCCCAAGTCCGAATGAAACGAAGAATAGCCCTAAGTCCCAGCGTAGCTTCTCAAGTCAATATTGGACCGCCTTGCTCACAACAACACACAAAACGGCAACAAATGCACCCCACGCTTCCATCTTCGTACCCCAAGCCGCGTTCGACGACAACATCGTCGAACTCGATGGATCGCTACTGGTTCTGGAACCAGTAGCTGTCGTAGAGCCGCTGAAACTTGATAGTGCCAAGGAGGTCGCGTTAGAGGAAGAAATGGAGGTGACACTGAATGACAATGACGTGCTCGTCGACGCCAACCCGCAAAAGCTCTGCGCAAGGGTCTCTGCTGTCTGAAGTTCATTCGGGCATTCCGGAACGATGCAGTCTGTGAGTTCGGACGTGAAGTTGGAGCTTTACCGAGTGTTAGCTACAAAGAAGGGAAAGACGAAGTAGTCGACGCACCTTGGGCAGAAGCAATTTACATCTGCTACACTAGTGCAGTTGGCGTCGGCAATGGACAGCTCCAAGCAATAGGTTACTAAGAAAACGAGCTCGTTAGATTTACGAGGAATGGAATGGAGAGGCTTGGGACGCACCGCAAGTCGAGTATCCACTCAGAGTCGGTAGATCCGCCGAGACCGTCGAGCTAGCACTCGAGGTCCCACTCTTGCTCGTGCTCCTACTCCTACTCGTCGTTGAGATCGATGATGTTGTCGCACTCTCGCTAAGGGACGTCCCAGTAACGCTTCCTGTGCCACTCGTTGTCATTGATGACTGCCCCAGGATGGCGTCGACAAAACAGAGCAGCAAGACTGGCACAAAGCGAAAGCATTCGAGTCTCATTTTCTTCTCCCGGAGCTGTGGGGGTCAGGAGGAGGAGAAGCAGCGAACGCTGCGCGCGCAGTGATGGAGGAAGCCATCTGAGTATTTGTTACTGTTTGGCATCCAAACGATGCTCGCTTCTTGTTCAGTTAGTCTATTCTGAAATAGGCTCGGTTGTACAGAGTTTCATCGCTTCTCATCAAACTGGTCATGAAACCACGGCCAAGAATGACCTTGTTTTCAGGATATCACATTACTGGATGGAACATAGATCCCAACGCGATGTTACGATACCTGAAGAAACACACACATCAATACCTGTGCCCGATGTGGCAGCGTACAACCTGGACTTTGATGGTCGAGTAGGCGGGCCCCGGATGATAATGGACCTTGTTAATCTCTTCGACGATCGGACCCAACAATTCTCGTATGTCGACGGGTAGGATGCAGCACGCCAGCTCAGTGTATGAATACCTCAGCTACGAACAGAAGCCCAAACCTTCTTTCGCTGTCGGAGGACCAATACTGAAACATCCTTTCTTTACGTTGGTAGCATATACGGCAGCCAGAGACATTTTTTTATCAGGCCAATGGTTACGACTGAGACTGGGGTCAATGCCGATATCGCTCCTGATCCCAATAAATGTGGTCCCTCCCTTCCTCTTTAATGCTTCAGATTGGCTTTCCACTATTGCCAGAGGAGACACGCGGTTTGCACTACGACAATCATCCGAATTCTATACTCCTACCCGAAGGAGCCACGTATGTTCCTTAATCAATGACATGAACCGTTCCACCGACCCCGCAATAGATACAACCCTCATCACCGAGACTTCTCCATGCAGAATATCATCGTTAGTGCAGACGATCTGACAGTTCTCTCTGGCATCGTTTCTACATGGACTACAAACCCTTTTTTCAGATGGCCGATATTCGCACTAACGAGTGAGCAATATCGTTTTTCGGGATCATACCATGACAACGACATGAATGGTGCTGCGCGCTTGGTGAAGAGACGTCGCCAATGTGGCTGTTTAAACACCGAGCACGGCTTAGTAGGTAACGTTGCGATAATTTCGATTGGTCGGTGCCTCCGCATCATTTTCTTAGCGCGAAGCGCGTGTCTTACGCCGGTATCATTTACTTGTAGTATTCATGCTTTTTATGTTTAATAATGTATGCACATTGTGAGGCTTGTATGAACTAAAGTGTCTTATGAATCTAGAGCACGCTCTGTCAAGTTCTCTAGACACAAAGATGGAATACCACAGCTATCGGAGCCCCCCGCCGAACATCCAGCCTAAGGAGGGATGCGGTTCCATGTTTACCCTAACTTGTCAATGAACTCAAATTTTGGAGAAGAGATCGTATTGAGCACCAGTTTCGTCGGAATAGCAAGTAAGCCGCTAAGATGCATAGAGCAAACATTCTATCTTTCTTGTTCATCCAGAACGTACTCGTACGTGGCCCTTTAGTTGAGCGGTTACGTGTTGCGAAGTTCGTACGGAAGTTTTTTCTTGTCGGTTCAATTCCCACCGAGTTCACGTATTTCGAGGCAAGACCATTGTTCTGGGCCGATGCACCAAGATTCATTGGCCCTGCGCAAAGTGGTACTCGCGCCACCTAACCTTGCTTGGAAAACAATCATTCATTGAATAGCTAAAAGGGATGGGATAATGACTGTAAGAAGGTAAGCCGCTGATATGAATAACCCTTCCGTGTCACTTTATCATTATTAAGGATGGATGTGGCACTTTAGTTCAGCGGCTGAGTGTTACATAGTTTGATAGAAGTGCGGTACCTTTTTCAATCTGTTTGATTCCCACCGAGTTCCTGTATTTCAGGGGGAGCATTGCTCTTGTCTATTATGTATCTGATATTTTAACCAATCTTGTGAAGCATTCCTTTGAGCAGAACCAAAACAGGCCTTCTCCATGGCTCCTATCCTAATTCTCATATATTGTATCTCAATCATAAAACATCAGAGTCAACACCTGATATATTGGCTATGGAATGCTTACCAGTGAACATCATGTGGTCTGAACAGTGACAAGCTCACTGCATGTCCAGGCATGTAATTTTGCGAATTATGACAATACATTGACTGTATCACAGTCAACTATGTGCACAATAAAGAATATGGCTAGAGCACAGTAAAATGGGACTTGTATGACAGCTGGCTTCAGTGATGATGGGTGGAGAGCATGGCCTAGCAGCAGGATGACATCAGAGAGGGTCATACTGCACATGAGGTCCCAGCACTTGACACTAAATGTACTAATACAAGTACAGAAAGACCCACTAAAAATAAAGAGCACATGATCAAAATACAATCAGGGCTTTGTGCACAACCTTGCATCATATTGATCAATGATGCATAGGTATTAAATTGCCAAGGGACATCTTCTAGAACAGAGCATTGGTGCACAATGAGATAAACCCAAATATCAGAGAGATTGACTGAGAAATGAGAAGATTTGGGGAAGAAATGACCAGAAATAACTCCTGTGCATGGGTTAATTGCCCTGGTGAGATAACAAAGTGAAGAGACCAGTGGCTACACCACTAACAGAGATAACCAGTGTCAGGTTGCATAGAAACAAAAGGCAGTCCTAACCTGGAGCAGAATATGCATGTCAGACTGTAACATGTGTGTGAATGATATGCCAGGGACTCCATTCTGGAGTCCTGCACTTTGAAACTACTATATTTAGTGTGTCTTAGTAAGTACAGTAGTAGACTATTTAAGTACTGCATTGTAAGAGTAGTAGGTAAGTTTCTGACCCCCCACAGTTGTAGTGTATTGGGCACAGAAAGCCTTGCACTCTAGCTCTGGGTTTGTGTTTGTAACTTCAGGTCAGAGAATAGACCACTTTATTAATATCATTGAGAGAAAATTGTGTGAGGCACAGATGCTTGTGAGGGACTCTAGTTTGATTTAATAAGAGGTTTTGAATTGCACTCTAGCCTAAGAATAAGAGAGCAGTGTCTAAAGAGCACTCTTTTGAGTTTTTGAGGTATTTGTGATGTAACATGCTATAGGTGGCAGAGGTTCAAACCCTTTGGCTTGATTAGTGTTTACTTTTGGTTATTTCTGCAGGTTGGCAAAGGTTCATACTCTTTGGCCTGTAGACAGGGTTATTTGTGTTATTTCCACAGATCAGCAGAGGTTTGAACCCTTTGGATCTGTGGACAGGGTTTTATTGCATTTTTGTGTCTGGATCACATAAGTTTGAATCCTGTGGGTCTATGATCAGTTTAGAAACTTGTGCACAGAAATTTGAACTCTTTAGCACTTGTGGACATGTTTGTGAAGTGTTTCTGGTTAAAGCACAAAGCTTTGAGTCATGTATTATGTTTTTTATAGGTTTGAAATTGATCTGAGCAGTGCTTGGGACCTTTTTGAGAGTTTTGTAGGAGTGTTTTGACATATTGTATTGAGATACAGTACTCTTTGCCTTGAGACCTGGCAACATTCATTTCCACCTCTTGTTTTAAACAAAAAGCCTTCAGACTTATAGAGATCTAGGATCATTATACTTGGGCTATTGCTATTTGTATGCAGTGGATAATTGGAGAGACAATTACATTTGCTATAACTGCTCTTATCACATTATAATCCTCTAACAAACTAAGAAGTATTGTCTGTGTGTTAATATGAGTGTGATCAGTGGATAGCACTGCTGTATCTATTTTCACCTTGTGCATACAAAAAACCTCTTCAACAGACTTCAACTGGTTATTTAACATTTGTAGAATATTAGCATATCACATCAATCTGACTAACCATGAGGGAAAATGGTCTCTGGATGCAAATGAGAAGCCAAAGTATATACCAGCATTCATCAAAGGCAAGGTAATAAATCACTTTAGAATCTCATATATCTAATAGATGATATATCCAGAACCAGAATAGCAAGGGTGGAAGACTTGCTAGCTCTCTAAAACATGAACCAAATGTCATCCCATTATATGGTGTATCTTGCTCAGTGCTTTAATAGTACTGAAAATGATATTGGTCCTGTGAGCTGGTGTCAAATAATCTGATTGATAGCATTAAGTGCTATGATGCTGAATGATCTCTGAATGAGATTCAATGCACTGTTCCTTACTGCAGTGCAAGTTTTTACAGTGCTTAATTCATACTTCATGCTCATATTAATTATGTAGCTAGCCTTTACCTTGAAGCATATATTGATGAATGTCATTATTGTAATGATTCTGAAGAGAAATACAGTGGTGTTCCTGTCTTGTAGCCACTCAAACAAGTAAAGTTAATTCCTTCTCACCAATTTATGATGTGATTTAAACTGGTTTTAAATATCTGTAGATAAACTTTTATGGTGAGAAGCATTTTAAAGTGTAGTGTTTAGAAGTATCTTAGTAATGGTGCTCATCCTCCTATGCATGCATATAGATCACAGACTATCCCTTATAATATTTGAGAAGAGCCAGTTGTTGAGATTTTTCTCAATAAAAGATGGTTTACTCAGGAAATCCTCAAAAATATAGAGAGGACACTCAGTTAAAGCACTGCACATATAAACAAGATGTCTAAAAATACAATATATTGCTGAATATTCAAGCTAAACATATGCTGATGGTTGAAACACAGTATACTTTTATTTGAATGATGGGTCTCCTTATCAGGCATCTCTTATTCACTACAAGTGCAATGCTTTTATTATCATGTATTCTTTATTTGATGATAGTGATTAGTGAGGAATTTTGATGGTCAAAAATACTCAGAGTCACCCTTCACCTCTGAGATACAAGGTATCAGCTGAGGCAAGGAGTTATGCATCAAAGCAGCCAAGAAATATAGTGTAGTTGGACTTACTGTTGTAGAACTTGATAATGATAAAGTTATCCTCTAAAATAAAAACTGTGAAAATTTCCAACATATGTCACTCTGTTAGAAATGTGCCAATAAAATGAAGTTAATTGCATATATAGAAACTGGCAGAATGTGTGGATCTTAGTGAAGCTATTAGCAATGTCATTCTTGAGTTGAAGCCCAAAGGATCAAGCTGATAAAATAGAGTCTATTGGAGACAGAGAAGTTGGATAGAAGATAAGATACACTAATAGAGTAGAATCCATCAGACTTAGAGAAGGACTTGAGATGAGGACAAAGTTATTAGGCTGAACTAAGTTGAGATTTGAACTGAGTGTCTATGGCAATTGTACAGAGCTTACATACTAGTGGTAGCTAATTCTGAATCAGGGTTTAGTATACTCTGATGCTATCTACTTGCTATTAACTTCAGAATCTAGAAATTAAAATATGAAATTTGAATGTGAAACAGCAATTCTGAGGTGAAGTATGATAGACTTCAATGCTATCAATTACTACTGACTTCAGGTTGTAAATTAAGATATGAAATATAGATATTAAATGTTAAAGATAATCAAATGAAGGGAAATGATAGTTGGCCAGAGGCTGATGGAATCTGATGAGTGACAGTTTGAATTTTGAAATTGAAGTTAGTGTAAAGCAGAGTCTGATAGCATACACATAACACACTCTGAAGGTCTCTCAGTATAGTGATATTTTAACAGTGATCCTGCTGTTTTTGATCTGACACTTGCAAACCCACATCACAAGTGTACAATACTATATGGACTTAAGAAGAAGGAATATCCATATGGAACTGATATCAATAGTGTATCACAGCTCTTCTGTCATAAAATACTCTTCTCAATTCTCATCTGCAGGTCTTTTTAATATGAAATTGCAAGAAGAGATGGATATTGAGCTTAGCCAATAATATATCTATAAGATATATACTTCTGATAGAAAGTGAGAGAGTATAATTATTATTATGCTATCAAATCTTGCTCAGCTTGTCCACAGTGTATCAACAACACTGCATGATAATACTTATAAGTGAGTTAAAAGTTTAGAGTGGAAGGAATCAGAGGTCATTGTCTGAGATTTCTATCATATAATATGCATATTCTTATCCTTATCTTTAAATTCATTACATTTTACTGAGAATATATTCTATTTTAGGTGTGACTGCAACCTGAATTTATATGATGTGTTGAAGAGGCTTTGTGCATATGAAGAAAGAAATGTGCTTCCTTTTTTCTCATGCAAGATCTTAGTCTATAGGATAAGCCATTCTATAGTCATGATTGTTATTATTCAAGTCTATGATGTGTGGTTATATGCATTCTGGAAATTCTTTTTAGAATTCAATAATAAGTGAAGATGAACCTCTTTACTGCTATAATGCTGGATTTTCTCCAGCCCTGAAGTGATAAAGATATTCTAACCCCTTTACATCACAATAGTCACATCTCTTATAAATTCAGAGTTATAAGACTTAGGCTTTAAATCTGTATGATAGTTATAGGTACAATATTGATATTTTAGAGCATATATAGCTCTTCAGCATCTCACACACTAGTGTGATAATATCCAAATCTGATGAAGATACTTTATGCATACTAAGAGAGAAGCATGCTAGTGCAGAAACACTAATCCAACCTACAATAACTACCATAATATACAAACTCTCAGAAGGTTCATAGAGATGAGTATGATGTAAGAACTCTAAAGTATTTCAGTTGTCTCTTAAAGATATACTATATAGGACAGTGTATATGTTATGATTTTTCTATTTTCTTTTTGATCTAACCTCTATTTGCACTTAGTCAGAGCACCTACACCAGTGCTTAGGACCATAGGACAGGCTTAGTCATCACAACAAGCTGAGTCTGTCATTGTCTTTCAATGCCATGATGACATTCAACAATGCACAACAGTCTTTTTGTAGACAGTAAGAATGCTCAAAGACAAAGAGCATAATGACTTAGTATATAAGTAGGCTAGCTCTTGCTGTATATCCCCAGCTTTGAGCTAATGTTTATTCTACACCATTTTATCTTGAGCTGATTCCACTGGGCCTTGAAGCACTAGATCAACAGACACAAATCATAAACTCTGATGTGACTGTATGAATATGATACAGCATCAGTTTATCACATGTTCTAATCATATGCAACTTGGGTCTAACAGTATATGTAGTATGCAAGTATTCAAATATTGTCTCTTTAAATCCAAATGCTTTTGACAAAAAGCATAAAATAATATGCTTGATCTCAAGGCAATGAAGTGAGAATAGTCACAATCAAACAGACATGTTCACTGGAATATAACATGAAAAAAAAAACCAAAAACTCTCAAATAAATACAATAGCATGCAGAGCACTGATACTTGTAACACTCAGAAATCTTTTATAGATCCACAGGATTTGAACCTATATGATACAGAGACATGAAATACTTAAAACTGAGTCCACAAGCCAACAGATTCAAATCATTGTGAATCTAGAATAGACACACACAGACATGGATGATTGATCAAACCCAAAGATTCAAAGTTCAGCACCTGCAATCATTCAGTACACACAGAAACATGTCAGAGCATGCTGAGTTCATTTATAAGATCATAAAATGTATTTTTCCAAGTAGAATACAATCAATATTGAACTTGTATCAAATAACCAAAGTAGCATGTGAGCTATGAAAGCATTGCAAGCATCTCAAATCACTCAAAATAATGTCTAAGTCCAATATATTCTCTTACTCAAAGCCTCAAATAGATTTCTTTACTCTGGACACTTGCTTCTCAAGCTAGTGTCACAGAATATAAACTACTGTCTGAAATACTGTACTAGAAAGTCTTAGTTCTACAGGTGCTTACAGTTCAGTTCTAGTCTGTCAGAAGCATGTTCCAATAGCAATATTCTCTTGATGCAGTAGGCATACCATTATCTGTGAAGCCATTGCAGTGAGTTTCCCTTGAGTTGCTGCTAGACTGACTAAGACTATGATGATGCACAGTCATTCTATATAGTTCTAGTGCTATTGTCAGCTGTTATCTATGTACTGATGGGTAAGATGCAGCTCGATACAGTTCCTGATGTCTTTAGTGAAGTTTCTGTATAGCTGAGAGCACTATATGTCAGAATTTGTAAGTATCTGGCTTACTAAGCATTGTGATAAGATAAGTGTCATGATTTGGTGAAAATAGAGGCTAAAATTATGACAACTTTGAGCATGTTTTATGCTAGAAATTCTAGTCACATTACAGTTATAAAATTTACAGCTCTCAATTTTGACTTTCTGTGGAATATCATCCTCCTGTATAAACATCTCTTATCATTCTCCCACCTACTTATTTGAGTATGTTATCATAAAGGATTCTACTGTAAATAAATATGAGATACTGAAATAGTTATTATCTCTCATTGTGTAGGGTGTGGGGTTTAATTCCTCATTTGTATGCTGAAGCACAGCTTTATGCAGGTAGTTGTCTAATGAAGTTTTTGAACCCTGTATGTGGCTCTCTATATTTTAGTACACATGAAAATAGATGCTGAGGGAAGAGTTTACTTTTCCTTCCACACCATTAAATCAATGCATAGCATCTTCTCCCTAATTCCAGCTCAGGCTATATTGCAGTAGCATCTCAGTGGGATGTAACTGTTGAAGAGGTTCTGCATATGTGCAAGATGAAAACAGATACAGCAGAGTGCTATCCACTGATCACAACCACACCAACATATACACAACACTTCTTAGTTTGTTGGGGGGATTATAATGTGATAGAGTAGCTGTAGCAAGTACAATTGTCTTCTCAAATGATTTCACTGTGACAAATAGTAATAGCACATGTATAACTGTCTCAGATCTCTCTAAGTCTCAGAGCTTTTCATTTTATCAAAACAAGAGGTGGCAATAGATGTTGCCAGGCCTTGAGACAAAGGGTACTGTAGCTCAATATATCAAAACACTCTCACAAAACTCTCAAAAATGTTCTAAGCACTGCTCAGATCAATTCCAAATCACTAGACACACACTACATGAATCAAAGCTTCATGCTGTAAGCAGGAACACTTCACAAACACATCTACAAGTGCAAAAGGGGTCAAATATCTGCACACAAGTTTCTGAACTGATCATAGATCCACAGGATTCAAACCTATGCAATCCAGAGACACAAAACACAATAAAATGTTGTATGACAGACCCAAAGGGTTTGAACCTCTGCCACCTATAGCATGTTACATCACAAATACCTCAAAAACTCAAAAGAGTGCTCTTTAGACACTGCTCTCTTATTCTTAGGCTAGAGTGCAATTCAAAACCTCTTATTAAATCAAACTAGAGTCCCTCACAAGCATCTGTGCCTCACACAATTTTCTCTCAATGATATTAATAAAGTGGTCTATTCTCTGACCTGAAGTTACAAACACAAACCCAGAGCTAGAGTGCAAGGCTTTCTGTGCCCAATACACTACAACTGTGGGGGGTCAGAAACTTACCTACTACTCTTACAATGCAGTACTTAAATAGTCTACTACTGTACTTACTAAGACACACTAAATATAGTAGTTTCAAAGTGCAGGACTCCAGAATGGAGTCCCTGGCATATCATTCACACACATGTTACAGTCTGACATGCATATTCTGCTCCAGGTTAGGACTGCCTTTTGTTTCTATGCAACCTGACACTGGTTATCTCTGTTAGTGGTGTAGCCACTGGTCTCTTCACTTTGTTATCTCACCAGGGCAATTAACCCATGCACAGGAGTTATTTCTGGTCATTTCTTCCCCAAATCTTCTCATTTCTCAGTCAATCTCTCTGATATTTGGGTTTATCTCATTGTGCACCAATGCTCTGTTCTAGAAGATGTCCCTTGGCAATTTAATACCTATGCATCATTGATCAATATGATGCAAGGTTGTGCACAAAGCCCTGATTGTATTTTGATCATGTGCTCTTTATTTTTAGTGGGTCTTTCTGTACTTGTATTAGTACATTTAGTGTCAAGTGCTGGGACCTCATGTGCAGTATGACCCTCTCTGATGTCATCCTGCTGCTAGGCCATGCTCTCCACCCATCATCACTGAAGCCAGCTGTCATACAAGTCCCATTTTACTGTGTTCTAGCCATATTCTTTACTGCACACATAGTAGACTGGGATGCAGTCAATGTATCATCATAATTCGCAAAATTACATGCCTGGACATTCAGAGGGCATGTAACTGTACTTTTTTGATGTTAACACTTTTGAGATTGGAACTGAAGGTGGCATGTAGTGCCAGTTTCTGTCAGTGAAAGCTTCTGAACAGCTTTCTGTTAAATGTAGTAGCCATAACAGACTGCTAATTCTTGCAAGGACACCCAGTTCACTACATTTTCAATGCAGTAAATGTCAGGAAGAAGTGCTGGATCAAGAGCCTGGAAAGGATCAATAACTTCAGCCCAAGACTATAAAACCTGGCAGAATGTCACTCACAAAGTGAGGGTACTCCTCCAGAGCCTCTTGTGGAGTTATGCAAAGTAGAGAACATAGTTGGTCAGCACTGATAAGTGACAAGGTGGAAGTGCTAGTTGCAGCAGACATGAAGCAATTTAGAGCAAAATGAAGAGAAAGAGAATTGTGGCATTTAAGATTGGAATACTAGGTGAACAGATAATGTGATATAGTAGGCAATGGCATGTTGGAATAACTGCAATAGGTGGCACTAATGGCAGGAGTCCAGAGCATCAGTAGTAGAGCTCAATCAGATTGGTGTGGGAGGAATCTGATTGCCATTTTGAGTCCAACTGGGAACTCGTAACTCCGACTCAAATCTTCTGGCCGATTTCTTAACGTAGCACTTGAGCGTAATGGCTAATGTTACCTTTGTAGTTCATTCCTGAAACTTTTTCAGGGCCCGAGAGTTCGATTCTCTGCATTCTCATGTCAAATGACAGGAAGTCAATGAAGAGTTGGTGCTTGGTTAGAAGTTGGGCCTTTTTTTTTTTCAGCTCAATGACCTTACCAAAACCAAGTGCCGATTCTCCAACGGTTGTCGTTTGGACCGACTTCCACCGTGGCAGGCCGAACTTCACACTCTGAAGACAAAAAAGGAGTTTCATCAATGTCAATGAATGCCAGGAAGAACATGAAGTTCTTACACCCTGAAGCGTGAGTTCCCTCAGCTTCTTATTGATAGTGGCGGGAAGTGAGCATCAATACAAGGACTAACGAGAAATGTGTGCAATACCCCTTCAATTCAGTTTTCCTGTGCAGCTAGGTCAATCAATGTTCGGCGTTCTTCAAGGCCAAGTGCTTAAGAGAAGTTCAACGTAGCACTACAGTGTAGTGGCTAGAGTGTCACATGGAGCATGTTATTCATCACCTTTTTTTTCCCCACAAGTTCGATTCTCGGCACCTCTAACTTTGTTTGCCAAAAAGCAAAGGAAGACAAATGACTCATGAGTAGCAGAAAAAAATCAACCATCCTTCGCTACTGAACATATGCCTAAGGGAATTGAACCCCTGCTGAGACACGGCGCTGTTGAACCATCGGCATGATAACGAAAGCTCGTACAATGTAGGTATATCCGTATATCTCACACTCGACTTACTCTCATCGACAGAAATAAAGAGAGTAGTGGCGTGAACTAAACTTCTTTACCAGGGAAGAACGGTATCGATATGAAACTTTATGTAACAAGTTTCAGAGAAAGGAGTCGACAGTGAGGCGTAAAAGACACCGGGGTTCGAATGGGCTCTCCAACTTGGCTTAGTCTGAGTATACACAACTAGCATATCGATATGATGCTTGAATTTGAAACAGTTTGTTCTCTTGAGATGATACAAATATATTCTCCTTTCATTGACAATTTTCTCAAAGGATCCAACCATACCACGCCTCAGAGCCACTCGGGCTCCAGCAATTTTACTGGTCATCATCACTGAGGATGTATAACACCTGCTATCAATGGCACATTATACTCTGGAATCAGGAACTGTCTGCATCTACCCTGAATTTGGTGGCTTGGTTCTTTCAGAGTCCAATTTGCCTGTAAACTGATGTAGGTGTATTTGTCCATCGGAGTTGAACTGGGCACTGTGGTAGTACGAGTTGCCAGGCACGTAAACTCAATGTCTCAGACCAGCTGACTCATACTTCCTTTTTAATTTGCCACATCTTTCTCTTATCTTTCACCACTGTCTTTACTGTTTTTCCTTCAATTCTTCTGTATAGGTTTCTATTCCATCCAAGCATGACACTGCATTGCTCATGGACTGATGAGCATGCATCTGGGCCTTACAGCCTCAAAGGGCTTGTATCTTCAAGATCTTGACACCAATATTGAGGTGGCTCACCTCTCCAACAACAGAGCTATTCCAAGCATTGGAAGGAGGATTAGCATGGGTCATATAGGTGTCTAATGCATATACCAGTTCATTTTTATTACTTTTCTATTTGTTAAATTCCTCTCCAGTTTAAGTCAACACAACACCCATGCCTATCCTGTCTGATGTGAGAACTGAAGCTTACAGCAGACAATGCCTCCTCAGAGTGTGCTGGGGATCAAGATACAATGGCTTGGACCACTGTTTGTATGCTGAGTGGGGCAGTGTACTCTCCCTGTGCCATAGTTGCACATATCCCTGGTGGTTTACTCTTGCTTGAAGCTGAGGTAAATGAGCTAGGACATTCCCTTTCTTCTGAATCTTTGGTTCTAGGATACTTCTATATCACAAACCAACATGTACAGGCTCTGGTGATGCATGAGCATGCATGCAGCTACCCCTGGCCTCCCTTTATTGTACCTGTTCCGAAAATTTGATTTAGCTTCCCTTTTCTTTTGACCACCAAGTAACAAATCTTTGAGCAAGCCAAGAACCTTAACTATCAAGCCCAGTGAGTAGTTTTATAAACTATTTACTCAAATTCTCCCTAGATACATCTGGTATTGATGAACACCATGACTTTCCCCCATGCCCAGCCATTCCACAAGCAACTCACAGCCTTGCATGATCATCTATGTCAGCAATGACATATACTGTGACAGTGCTGTAGAGCCTGATGGGATTCTAGAGGCTGTCAAGACATTTCCATCAAACTGTATCTACACATTTCAATCTTCAAAGGACTAAAATTCACATGGCTCCGGACAATGGTTATTAATTCCGAGTCATGACTCATGGAGTCATGGAGTAACTAATAGTTCCCCCTGCATGCCTCCCGCCACTGATACTTTCCACACTCATTTCTTATATTCACCGCTGAATTGTTTCATGCTCTTCCGTTGTTTCTGTGTGCTGTTTATCCCGATGAAGCCCTCCAAATATTTCTGCTCTTAGTCGCATAATCTTTAGCCACAACTCTGTCGACCTCGACTAAACGACCAAACTACGGAAAGGCCATATCCTTGCATGCGATAACTTTGATTCTGGATCTCTCTCTCTCAATTCACTCACTTAAGCTCACACCAATTCTCTCCCACAAACCGCCACACCGACTCGGAGCCATAGTGAACTGCGAAGAAGAGACCAATGCCAACATATCATTGAAGATCAAAAGGTATAGAAGTAGTAAGTTCCACCACAAAAGCAAAGTCCAATTGAGCACATCATACAAGACAGCTTACGCAAGCGGAACAGTCACCAAATTGGCTTCACCATTCACCCACTCCGTCACACTAATCCATGAACTGTCATCCAAATCCATGTCTTCAAAGCCAGCCGGAGTCGTCTAGTCCAGCGTCTTCCACTAGTCATCCGTGTAATACGTTTCCGATGTTCCATCGTCATACATCACCAAAACACCCGCGACGAGCCCAGCATGCACCGGTTCCGTATTCATGCTGTCCACAGCAATCAGGTTCTCATCCGCATCCAGAATAGGAATGGAATACGCCTTGCATGGCTAGCCAGTTGCTACCGTTTCCAATTTTGTTCCCGTTGAAGTACAACGTGTACTCGTCGTCGCTGCAAGTCCGGTGAGATGGATCAGGACGATGATGTAGGGAAGGGAAATGTACGCGGTGATGATTATTTTTCCACAAGCAGCAGCTTTTCCATTCTTGCGGAATGGTCTGTGATCTAGAGGGTCTACCCCAGCGGCGGATGTCTCATTCGTATGGATCCACTTGACTCCAGCCATATTCATGGCAGGGGGAAGTGGAGGCCTCCCCCAAGGCGTGCTCTCCGTAGGTCCCTCAGACACTGCGGCAATCCAAGCTGAATTGTCGAAGCTCGGACTAGTCCAACCACCGGGGGGGGGGTAGCTTTGATCGTCTTCCAGGTGGTGTCAGTGACGATAGTCTGAGTGGTACCATCGCGGTAGTCCACAAGGATAGTGGCAATGAGGTCGGCAGATCCTCCCGTGTTGTTCACGGAAATAGCAAAGATGTTGTGCCCTTCGGGTTCAAGGCCAGCGGTATAGACGGCTGAGCTTTTGTAACCATTTCCTGCTCCAATTTCATTTCCGTTGACAACGATGGAGTACAAGTCATCGCTACGAGAGCGTTAGTATCGCTTATCCATTCGCGAAGAGATGATGATAGTGCGCAGACCGGACATGTTGTGCTGGAGGAGAGGATGGCCTTACAGAATGGACGTGCTCCCGTAGGTGCGGTATCTTCTGCACCGGTCTTCTCGCTGGTCCAAATCCAAGTCGAGCCAGAAAAGTCGAGCGTGGGTGCGACTGCGCGCCTTGACGGAGTGCCGCAGTAACGTGTCGAGACTGGCATCAGCGGCGACGCCTGCAGAAACTTCTACAGTACCATCAGACAGACAAGTAGTGTAGCCAGAAGACAATGTCCACCTGCAATGGGCCGTAAGATACTTCCGGCAATGACAGATAGATTGCGGGCAAGAGGAGCACAACAACTATGCTGAGATATGAGTAGATAAATGCTCACTCTTGGACAACATCGTAGAACCGAGCTCGACGGTTTTTTGGAGTCGTAGTCGAAGTCTTTTATACTGAAAAATGAGCGCAGAAAACAAATCGCAATCTGAAGACAAAGCATCTTCAATTACCTATGTCATACTACGATTTTGCAAATTGCAAAAGGGTATCCATAATTTATTGACCAACTGTTCTTGCGAGCTAAATAATCATGCAGCTATCACTGTTCTAATGGTCCTGAGGCAGGATGGAAGCACGTACGCATGTAAATCTTTTCTTGCTGACCGACATCATACCAAGAAGCACACCACGAATTACTTTTTCCTCCCGTCGGAGGAGCCTCCAAAAAAGAGCCTTAGTTATGTCATATCCTTTTGCCTGGCGAAAAGAGCACAGGAAATGTTATGAACAAATCTCACTCGAAAAGAGAGGTAGAGAAGGCCGAAACATGACACCTTTCATGCTCATGTAAGCACGGAACAGAGACGAAACAGCATTGCAAATTAGACTATCAAAACAAGATACCAATGAGCTGAACTCATGAACAATACTAACACGAAGAGTAATTCCCAATATCTCAAAGCCAGTCATATGCCTAAAGGTATATCCCTTGGGTGTAACACAAAATAGAACAGGCGAATATCAATCTGATGATGGAAGGAAGGTTGGTACGTTCGATGCGGTAATGTCACATACGGCTCAATAGACACCATAGGTGAACGGATGCTGGTTGACAAGGATACTTAAACCCCAGAGAAAATAAAACTGCTGTATTATCAGCCATTAACCTACGGTAAATATAACACACAAAGGCGGAAGTGGAATCCAGCAAAACAGGTTTGTCAAACATATCGAGAATTCCTTGCTTCCTAGAATGTTCATTGAGCGTCAAGCTGAAGGTGTCGCAAGGTTCTGGCCCCTGGATAAAAATTTAAGAATGAATGCGCGCAAATGCTGTTTGTAACTTCGCAAAATCTTCTACTGGTGACTGATTCTCCGCTGTGATGAATGGCACCTTGGTTCGATTCTCCAGCATTCGTTTCTCCGGCTAGTCTTCAAAGCCTGTTAGTGGTAGATGGTAGTTCTGCTATTGCAATTGATGCAGTGTGGCGAGTA
The DNA here is from genome assembly GCF_019112545.1 of Guyanagaster necrorhizus. Lineage (NCBI taxonomy): Eukaryota > Fungi > Basidiomycota > Agaricomycetes > Agaricales > Physalacriaceae > Guyanagaster > Guyanagaster necrorhizus. Next base: position 748,512 of record NW_025064902.1, read on the forward strand.
TCATGTCCAGGATAGCGATACAACTGAACTCAACTGAACAACGAAGTTCGTCGTTGAAAGTAGTCCGGGTCGCAGCGGCAAGCCGACAGTGCCGTAGTGTTGCCAGGTGAATTGTTGCGTTCGAAGTCAGGTTGCTTACTTCCGTTCCGAACAAGTTCGGAGCTCGTGTGTGTGGAATATAGTACTAAAACTTGCCTCCCGTATTTCTGTGCTTTTGTCTCTTGAATGACCCAGCCTAGGAAATCTGATTCTAAAATCAAGCTAAGCTGACACGCCCAAAAGCCCTGAATCATCTTACATTACTCTGCGCGTAGCTGTACAGCTTCAGTTGCAGAAGGCACTCACAAATCAGCTAGAACTTTGACGTCGTTTAGGACCATAAGTATCCTACGGAACAAATCATGACGGGTCTTTTAACAGATTTGGATGAAGCAAGCTCTACGAGAGCGGCGCACCGCAATTCATGTCAAATGAAGAGGGTAATAACGGAACTCAACAACTGAATGCGCAAAATCTACGTGTTTTCCACCATATAAGGCTATATTATGTAGACCGCAGTGAAAACCACTACCCTCTCAGCGAGTCATCCGGTCTGCCCGCGTCTTCGATCTTCACTGGCTTCCATCAGCAAAAGAATTCACTGTCCATCAGCACGAGATATTTAACACGGTCCACTTCCACACAGTCTTCATTTACGAAAACGTTGGATCAAAATCACACTTAGGCAACTGAAATATCAGTTGCCATGTTTCTACCATCTCGGAGATGCGTATCGCGGCGTTGTCTGTTCCCCAGCACGTAAGGATGTATCTTTCCCTTGATGGATGATATCGTCAGACTTCTAACACCAAGCCCACGAGGTCTTTCGTTCTCAGCATAACGATGACAAAAAATACCATTGTTTCGTAGCCGTCGTCTCCAGTACTCATTACCATCCAATTACGCCCGAACAAAGGAACTGAATGGAGCTCCCTATGCGAGCTTATTGAAGGTCGCTGCCCCAGTCTATTTGACAACTTCAAAGTACGGGGGCTAAACAGGCACGTTCGTCGGCTCGTTTTATTGAAGAGGGCTCATGGGTTGCATCTTCAGTGGTCATGCACAAACAGTATACTGTGCAGTGGGGGATTTCAGCAAGTCAAAAAACATATTCAATACTCCAGGTACAGCACTTCATACTTGCGCGTATAATGTATTGCGCTTCACAAAGCTCGTTTACAGGACTTATCTTCGCCATATAGACGCGGTATATTGTATATTGCGTTCATTGATCTTTGAAACCCAGGTAACCGGACAGCCTAAGAGGATCTGATTTTACCCCAGCCGAAGGCGTGCCCGCGGCGCAGGATGCTCCGATAATAGTGGTATTAACGGGATTCACGGGAGATATGTGTCCACGGGATGGTATCTATCCGGGCACCTATAAATCAATCCACGCGTTCGTGCGAGCCTTATATTAAAGGGATACTTTCGCCCGCGTGTGCACCCATCGACCGAGGTGGACTTGGTTATCGAGCCGTGGTAGTCAATTTCCGAGGATGTAAGCCTGATTTCCTCAAGATGAACTGCTCAAAATTGACAAAATTCGCTAGTGCTAACGTAGCAATCGCCTCGTCGCTATGTTACAACGCAGGATTGACAAATGATCTGAGGCAAGCTCTGATCTACGTGCAAAACTGCTAACCTGATGCACCTCTTCTAGGATTGGCTTTCTCTCTGGGTGGAAATGTAATGATAAGATATATAGCGGAGGAGAAGGAGAAAAGTAGACTGTCTACTGCATTTGTCCTGGGTTGGTGCACGACAAGAGCCAGGAAAAGACTGTCGTATTGGGAGAAGATGCATTCCTGAGTGAGGACTCGCCTGAAGGAGAAAGCAAGATTGGATGTAGAGAGATTATGCTAGAAGATCCGCACCATATCTGTGAATCAAAATGCATGAATACATGGCTGCAGCTGAAGGAACTCTTGTGATGCATCTAATTCGTCGATGTGTAATACATACTTATATATCCCGCTTCACTGTCGTTACCATATAATTTCTGGTTGTGTTGTCTTACTTAGGGTATCGTTGGACTCTGTCTGGTGTATTCTGGTGTATTCGCGTGGGGTGCAAAGGGTGATGTTTTTTTGGTGGTGTTACAAGCCAAAGACATAAAAATGCAGTTAGAAAATAACCGTAAGCGAAATAAACCCAATCAAATCGATGGCGGCTCTAAAATTGACACATCTAACTTAATCCAACATGTCACCTAACAGATACACGAATATATAAATCAGACTCCTGACACTGATATTTTGCGTTCCAGCCTGCAACTCCATAATGTCGGAGCTTCCTTGACGGCAACGCCCCGGATAAGAATGTCGAACTAACCCACCTTGTCGACATTACCACTTCTCTTAGGGTTCCAGTAGAACGCTATCATATCCTGTTCAATTTGATATGAGATCGCAGCATCAGACAGACAGCCAAGTTCTTACTTTTTGTATCCCAAATGTCAAAGCCATCACAATGGAGGCTGATACATCATTGTCAATAAGAAACTCAATAAGAGCAAGTCAGCACGTACGCGTGGTCAAAATCACCTCCCAAATGGGAGAATTAGCTGTTGGACTGGGAAGGATAGAAGCACTGATTCTAAAAATGATATCTTTATCTCGTCTTTAATAGAAAAAAAAAGCGGCCGCGAACGCTATACCCAGAAGAATGTATATAGCAAACGTTACGGATCGGAAGAAGAGGCTTGCAGGGAAGATCGAAGAAAGGTTGTCGTTGGCCTCGATTGACTACAGCCTTTTCTTAGTTTTCCATAAGATGACTGCCATAGATACTTGAACAGCTTTTGAACTAGATCCAAGAGCGGTACTTCGGGACGAGCCTACCTTCCAAAATAATCATAGTAGATGCCTCGAACAGGACGAAGATGGCTGTAATAAGAGTCCTACATAATGCTGTCAATACGTAGCGAGAAATCGGCAACAGACTTACGGAGATGACGCAGTTGAATGGCAGTATAGGCTCCATTCATCGCGTTAGATGGTCTCCCCTTGTCGGAGACCCATCTATAACATGGGTCAGCTGTTTCTCAGGTGAAAGAAACATCTCCTATTACCAAAAGTATCACAGAGAAAACCACCATAAAGCTAAATGAGGGAACTATCAGCAGCTAAATGAACGCTATATAAACACAAAAATGTAATCAAGCAAGAGCGACTCACCAATACGCGTGTGCGAGCGGATGACGATGGTGTATTGTCACCCCCATAGGTTGCGCGAGTTAAAACAAGGAAGACCTAGTACCGCAGTAGAATAAACATATGTTCTCCATAAGGAGACTTATAGAACTACAAGCTTACTTCAACCGCATATGCCAGAGGGAAAGACACGAGTCTGCCAACACACCCTCAGCCACAGAAAATGCTTCGCAGAATGATACCTACCAAACAGAGACACAGTGTATCAAACGGGACTGGAAAAGACAAAGCACAGAGGAGGGTGGCGGTCAAAGTTACTGGCCGACAATCATCAGGGGCATGTAACAGAGGTTAGATACGATGCCAGCGACGATCATCGAATGCTAAGTCCTCATTCTCTGAACACGAACAGGACACCAACCGGGGAAAAATATATCGCTAATGATGGATGCCATAGCACTGGAGGATGGCTTAATGCGTAATCTCAGCTATCAAATCACAAGAGAGGAAAGCCCGAATCTTAGGTTGCCAATCGACGCATCATGATGCGGGCGGACATATCGACCTTTACGGTCATTGCATAGCAACATCTATCGAACTGTACAGAGACACCGCAATAATACATACCATTCAGACATTATCGATATATAGATCGCAGCTGCGTTTCTACATCTTCTACTCAAAGTCTTATATCTGTGAGGAAGCATCAGTAAAGAAGCATCAGGAAATCAAAATGGAAGAAACGTACACTCCTGAAGATCTACGCAGCAGGTCAGTGATGCCACCTAATTCAGCAAATTGAACACACTTTTACTGAACCCCTTCTCCCTATGTTTCGCCACAAACCTTTCTAATGAAGGTATGATCAATTTGACTACCTCTTCCCCGAGCTCGGCCCTCCCTTCTTCGTCATCGTCCAAAACAGACACCACGCCCCGGTATCGCTCAATGACCTCATCAAACATATCATAGAACCTCGTGAACCTCTCCTTGGTAGCCGCTTTCCCCTTCTCTTCGCTTAGTGCCTACATAAGCAGCGAAAAGTTGCTTTCAAAATATGCCGCCTTACAATTATGATTAGCACGAGGTATAACGGGCACGGAGATACATACCGAAACGACGAAATTGGCAAGCGCAGTGCCTAACTCTCCTCCCTTGACCATAGACGCCATTTTCACATCAGCTAGGAACTCGGTGAAGCTTCGAAGACAAACATTTCGAAGACTCTGCAAGCCATCTTTAAACTCGTTTGCCTCGTTCTGGGCATCGGTGCCTCTCCGAACCATAGTCTTGTCCTACAGAGATTGCAAAGACAGTATATATTCGTACGAGGAAAGAGTGAGAAAATTGTACTTGTGCAGGGAACGCTTGATGAAACCAATGAGAGAATTGAGCGTGTTACTGAAGAGCATGGGGCTCGGGTTCATGAGAGCACCATACGCGAGCTGCGAGTTCGAAAGCGGCGAGAGATCTTCAAGAAGATTCAATTCCTCCTGCATACAGTGTTCAAAAAGTTATCACGAGATAGGGATTCAACACAGACCACGGCCACGTCAAGTATCGATTCAGACCATTTCCCAAACTCCAGCCCAGCTGCTATAGGATCGATAGTATCGGCGCGATCCAGCACTCGCTTTCCCCGGCCTTCTAGACATTTGCGACACCACGCGTCACACATGTCCGTATATCCCTTCTGTGCTTCCTTGAGTATAGACGATATAGAGGGTAAAGCAGGGTGTGATGGATGATGCGTCGAAGGCAGCGGCAACGCGCGCAGAGAGTTGCGCCAGTTTCTTGGCCCCCGTCTCGACCAAACGAGCCTAGATACGACATCAGAAAATATGAAAGGAGATGGATACTATAATGCACCGTTTCCAGTGAGCTGCTCTCAGAACCTTTGAAGGCAATGGCGGCGTTGAGACGTTGCAATCCATCCCTATATGCGTCGAGCTGGTTGGGCTGTGGTCTGGCGACGGTAAGCAAGACGAATTCAAAGAGAAGGGATATACGTACCCACGGAGAATCAACGCCTCGTCAGCTGCAATGCCCTCCTGATTGCTCGCCAGTTCATCAATCTTCAGTAAAGCCTTTTCGATGTCTACTGAACATCAGTTCACCGTCCTTGCTTGAAAAACCGCGACCTACTGCCTGCACGTCGGTTGAGGATCTGCGTAGACGTATACAGCGGTAATATAGAATTCTCTAGCTTGGCGAGGGGCGTATCGAAGCTGTTAAGAATTGCTGTTTGGTTAAGTATTTGCCTACCAGAAAATGCATGAAATTTACTTGCCATTCTTTGCGATATTTACCTCGTTTTATTAAGGTTTTGCTCCGGCAACTGTTGGATTAGCAAGCAGGAGCTCCGTCGTATCCCGCCGGCGGAGCTCGATACCCCTTTATGTCGGGATGGACTATATATATTGAATACAGTCCGTCGAACACCCTCACCGCGTTTCTGCTTATTGCTACGCTGTGTGAGGGTGAGTATCTACTTATATTACTTCGTTTATGTTACTGATTGGTATCCTGTAGTCTACATTATAGCTAACAGTGTACTCTATTAGGTGCTACGAACGCGCGTCACTTTCTTAGAGCAACAAGACTTGAGGTTCCATTTACACGTATAGCGAGCATGACGGACGCACCAGCTCGATTTCTGCCGTCTCGTCGTCCATGGTGATAGTAGAGAGCAACGTACGTCACGATAGCAATTTGAAAACAAACATACAAAGCATTTCAACCCTAACCCTACGTCAACAGTATTTTCCAGCCACCAAGTTACATACACTTCATCAAGATTTTTCTGTAGCATTACAAGAAATCCTCAAGTTTCACCTCCTGATGACGGTCATTCAGCAAGGTAAAGCACGAATCGTCCTCAGTGGACCGCATCGCGTACATATCCAGCGATAAACATGCCCGTCATCCTCAGGCGCGCAAAACTTGAAGAACAGTTCCTCCAATTGGATTTCGTCGCGGCATATCGCTCGGTCTAATGCAGTCCACGCAGAGATGTCACGAGGGGACAGAGCACCAATGGGAATCGACTCCACATCGATCTCCACCGTGTCCGTGATCATCCTGAGTTGGTTTTCCCTCGGCAGATGGAGGAGCGTATTTATCTACCAAAAGATCGCCTGGTCCATCTGAAATGCACAGTTCAAACGGATGGTGAAGTGAAACCAGTGAAGGTTCGGAATGTTCAGAGGGGGGAGAAACTGAGCTACAGAAAGATAATAAATGTATGATCGATGATATGAAAGCGATCTGTGCACATACTGATACTGAAGTTATCGAGGTTGAGATCAAACAGGGAGGTCGTCAATTCGAGGAGCATATTCAGAAGGCGAACGAAGCTTATGTCACACACGAATTTGGCATGGTCCCGGACAATAAGCTCCTTCAAATGTTGGAGGACGACGGGAGATTTTCGAGTCATAAAGAGGCCGAGCATAATCCGGTCGGAGATAGTGGTGATACCAACATGAACAAAATCCAGTTCTGTCTCCTGCTGTCTATTAGAAATGTCCTCGATGCTCGCAAATCGTGATTCGACATTCTCCACACCCAAACTTCTCGTCGACTCGTACGCCCGGATCATGTTCTCGTCATGTCTCAGATGATTCAATGTGGGGAACGACCGAATAAGCTCCAGGAAGTGAAGTTCATCACATTTGACACCATCCAGAAACAACGAGGAAATACTCGGGAACGAGGTGAGCACGATATGCCACGTCCTCACGTCAGGAACACTGAACCAGCTCAAGCCGGACAGCTTTAAGCGGGCAATTGAAATCTGATGATCCTTGAGATGTTTGAGAAGGAGATGGAAGAACTGGCCGCCGCCAAGGACAGCGGAGTTCGGATCATCGATGACCAACTCGCTCCCTTCCCCGTCGGCTTGTGGAGATGCAAAGGCTCTTTGATCCGAGTGAGCCAAAGCACAGAGCTTCGTAGGGGAGAGTTGAATGTCCGAGTACAGGTCCCGGCAAGAGAGCGATTGACCTTTCCCCAGCGTCAAATACGCACTAAAGAATACGGCCGGCGCCATAGCTCTAGAAACGGGGGAATGTCAGTATCGAAGAAGGTCGAAATAAGAGGAAGGTACTTTGGGTTGGACCAGGCGACGACGAAGAGTAGGCATATGGCTAAGGCTGTGTATATCCTCGAAGCGGCGGTTACTTCGCTCAGAAACGCCACAATATGGACACAATAAGCCAGCGATAGTTGCTTGGATTCGCTAGTGTCTATGTCCTGCGAATCAGGGGATTTATAAATGGATGTTCGAGGCACATACTTGCCTGCAAGGGACAATAGAACTCTGCTTGGTCCATAATACGCAAACGAGAGGACAATGTTCTACACGTGTAGATTCTCTCTTCTTCGTCGGTGAAAACCGTCATCAATACTCATTGTTTCACCAAACGTTGTCCAAAGATTTGAGATACCTGGCCCTTCGGTCCGAGTGCTAGCGGCCCTTCGTATGCTTGGTGCTCAGGAACATGGCTGGATCCTAAAGAAATGTTACGCCTGCGGCCATTTACGAAGAATGCGCAAGTACGAAATAATTGTTACCGCCGTAACTTGTCCAGGAATAGAATTCAACTTCCTGGAGGCATTTTTGATACCAAAGTCACTGCATCCCATGCAAGATGCCTAGACTTTACATGGACTAAAGCATGAATGCATGAGACTCTATGACAACAGATGGTAAAGGCGAGGGCCATAGAACCTGAAATGCTTCATAGACAATGCTAAAATCTGTAGAAAACCATGATCGATGTCAATGACTCGGAGGATCGAGGGTAAGATCAACCTTCCATGTGGCTATCCAGACTTTCCCGCAACCTTTTCGCCTGCTGGTTGTTCCACCGTGGAACACTCGGAATGTGTGTGCAAGAACAACTTCATTCTGTTGTTTCGTATTGATTTTACCTCCGAAAAGGGTATCCTGGAATACAACGTAGCGGCGCTATTTGACAATTACTTTGCCAACTAGACTCGGATTGTTTCAGCTATCCGAATATCCAAGCAAAACATACTTGCTCCACTTCTGGCGAGCACACCAACATTAAGCCCTGAAAACATTTCCATCCGGTAGTTTGAACCGGGGCCTGCTTGATGTAGGTTATGCTATTTTCTCCCAAGGCTTTGGTTGGCTTCTTACTGGCAATTCGTAGAAACATTTTCCAATAATACATTTTGGACGATAAATTCCTGAACGACTGATTGAAGATTGAGAAAATTTCCTGCAGCATGAAGGATCCTGGCAAGAGTACGTTCTTCAAGACCCGGGCCCGCCCAGGTTGACTAGGGATGCCTCAAGACTGCTGCGCCTAGTTGTTTAAAGCGATGCCGCCAGGCATCAAGATGTCTGCTTGAATCGTACTTAGCACCAAGTTACTGGACGGAGCGTTGATTTTTACCACTCCGACTTATCCTTCTTCTGTGCCACAATTACAGCCTCTATTGTAAACGGAAATACCATGGCACCAGGAAAGATAATAAGTCACATTGTACCTTAATTCGGCCATAACGATATCTCGACGCGTCGTACGTGCGTGTTCCTGAGCCTCTGACTAACAACACGACCCTGATAGTTATGGATATAGGCATTCGTTTGATGAAATCCTAAATCGGTGAAGTTTCAGTGGCTCCTCTTCGAGTGGCTCAGCACCTTCAAGGAATATACATACACCTCTCCTTCACCCGTTCAACTCATTTAATCATCGTGCCTTCATCTGGTGATAGGTTTGCCTCTGCTCTCTTCCATCTCAATGACCATCTCACCCCTTCCCTAGATTGACAACGCCACCCCAACGCGGGGCTCCTACCGCCCAAACACCTGGCCTGGAAGACTTTCTCAAATACGGTTGGAACCAGACCTACACATCCGAAGCCTTGTACACTCACATACAAGCTGCTTCTGATCTGCACCCGCTACTCGGCGCTCTAGCAGATTCCGGTCCCGCACCGATAGACCAACATGGTCCCTCCCTCTACATCAACAGCAAATCAGACCAAATCGGATGCGACGATTACATCCCCTTTCTCTTCGCCCAACTCAAGGACCCCCACATCCCCGTCAACAGCATGAACATCTGGCGCCAAAACTTCCTCGAGGCCAGAAACCTCCCCATCCTCATGAACGCGCTCTCCTCATTCCCCAACGTCTGCGTCCTGAATCCACACACTGTCAAATGCAACGAATCGCAGTTCATATCCCTCGTCGGGTCTTACCCCAATCTCCAGAACCTGGAGACGCAGGACATCGACATTCGGGAATACGAGTCGGCTAACAGCGCGCATGCGGATCCCATGGAGGCCACTTCTGTCACCCCCAGGGAGATGAGCGACGGTCAGCAAGGACCAGAGATCCAGGGAATCTCCATATATGTCGATAACACCACCGGCTGGATCTTCCTCGATCTCTTTGCGAGCCGTCGCTCGCTCGTTGCATTGTGCAACCTGTCCAAGCTGACCCTCCGGCACCGTTCCCGTGTCATATGCAACGACAATAACTTCGTTCGCCGGCTTTCCCATATCATCAGGCTCTGTCCCATCCTTTGGGAGATCTACATCGACAGTTTCAATATAAGCAAGTCCATGTGTGTCATAATCTTCTTTTGCATGCTGATACAAATTTTCTCCTCGTATATAGTCACCCCCCTCGAGCCTCTCAACCTCGGCACCGCCATCAACCACGTCTATGTCTTCCTCACTGACAAGAACTTTGAGACGAACATGACCGTCAACTGGTGGGCCTCTACTCCTCACCAGCTCAAGAGTCCGCGCCACCTTTCCAGGGTGACTATCGAAATGGAGGTCGACATCGAAAACATTTCCCGTGCGAGTTGGAACAAGTTTCCAACAAAAGTTCCTCGTTGGGCTATGCTTGACGAAGCCCTTACTCGACCTCAGCTCAAGGTAGACAAAGTTTCCCTGGTGATGTTTGAGTCTTTGCGAGTTCGGGAGGGATTCAGTATGAGTGCGTTTTCGACATGGCTCTCTATGGTGTGTCTGCCCAGGACAAAAGAAGTATGGAAGGAAGTTCTTGACTACACATTAGTGAAGAAAAGAAGATTTCCCTCGCATCCCAGTATGTATCCACTGAACAATTAAACGCTACCGCTCTCTCATATAATTTGCTTTGCTCGTAGCTTTGTTGTTGTTTTGACATGTATGAACTGTATCTAGTATATGGAACTCAATGATTACAAAGAATGTTACTCTTTCAAGTACACGAAGGAATTCTGCTCCTCACTCTCCAAGAAAGCAAACTCCATTTGGCCGCTGAACCATCCCGCAGTCTTATTTCCAACCTTTGAGCCTGTCTCTGCAGCCTGTTCAGACGAAATCTTCACCTTCTTCCCTGCAGCATCGGCAAGGAGCTGAACTTGACATGCCTTCTCCAGAGAAATGTAAAACCATACGGCCGCTTCGATCATATCAGAAGCAACAAGCAGACTGTGATTCTGGCAATACATCAGCTTTCACTGAGTAGGATATCATGATATTTGCTGTATCTGGAGTATAGCTGCCTATGACACCACTGATGAGCATTCCATATTGGAGATTAAATAGTGTCCCCGACCTTTTATGATCCCAATGCTTTAGCAATCGTATCCCCTTCTTCAATGTCAAATACAATGCCTCTGTAATCCGTGTACACCGCATGATCCTACTTCTGCATCAGCACCAACACCGATCACAAAATGGATCAACCTACATTATAAAATGTGTAACTATCCTGCGAAATCATATCCAGTGGCTTTCCCAGTGCACTGAAGGCCTTTCCATAAAGGGAATGCGAATGTGCTGCGCATATAATATCAGGCCTGGCTGCATGGATCTTAGAATGGATAAGAAATGCCGCAGTGTTCAACAGGTATTTCCCAGCTTGCAATATCTTTCCCTCAAAGTGAACTAGAAGGAGGTCCTCCAGCTGGATGAGCTTGAAGTGGAGACCCTGAGATCCATCAGACAGTCAAAGGCAGTAGAGCTTGACGAGCACCAGTACCCATGGATTGGCCCAGAAACATTCCGTCTCAATTGCATCCTGGAAAAGGCGGGTTGGTGAGTAAACATGCAGAAATGAATGAATGTACATACCCTAGCTTTGACATGCCCTGCAATTTCTTCATCATAGCCTCGGTTTCCTGGTAAGCTGGTCATCATTTCTGTTGTTATGCAGTAGTTGAAGGTGCTCATACCAAATGTCCTCAGAGCTTGTGCCAATCTTAACTTGCACCATGCCCTTTCCTGAAGCTTGTCCTCAAAAATGTGCGGTTTGAGTCCGCTGGCTATGGTAGCTGCTAGTATGGCACAGGCATTGACTTTCATGGTTGACATTGGGAAAGAAGAGTGAGAAAGAACCGAATATGTGAGATTGACTGTTTTATGATGTCAACAGATTTGCTTCGGGGTCTTCTGTGGCCCGCTTGAAGCACGTGATTGTCGGACCATCATTTTCATGAATGTAGTGACTGGTCCTTTGGTAATGGGTCTGTCCAACCGAAATAGTGTGTCCACACACTGTTGACACTGGGTGAATTAAGATAGACAGCATTTCTGAGTATCCAGATGACCATCAAAGTTTCTTCAAAGTTCGAGTCTTGAAGTGACTTCTTGCAAGCTGTTGACTGCAAGCTTCAATTCTTGACAGACCCCCTTATACCTCTGCAACAGTAAAATTCACTGTGCAACATTGGACAGGGACCACCCATTGAACTGGTTTGAATTGAAAAAGAGACTGTATCCAGACTGACAAGAAAACAGGAAATGATGTGTGCCACTGGATCATGGCAATGGGTTGCATTGTACTTGTGAACCTTGAAAGTCAATGATCAACAACCAGCATTTATAAATGCGAAGAGAGCAAAGAAAGGAACATACTCTGCCATTTCACTGTCCTCACGATGATCATGATAACCCCCAACCAAGCACCTACATCCAACCTGTGGATGTTCACCCCAGAGCTGCATCCCTCTGAAGAGAGTAAAACCTGGATCTATGCTGGAACATCTCCACCTATCCCAACATGTAGTTAGCCTATGCTGGAGGATGCTATCGCTGCTGGTAGAAAAAAGCCAGAGGTGAAGAAGATTGCCCCAAAGAAGGCAGCCAGATTTTGCAGCATAAAGGCAAAGAAGGTGATACCAGAACCAGATATAGTTGTGGGCTCACTGGTGGGTGTGATTTGATAAACTAGATCATTATCATTGATGAACATACTCATGCAATTCCCCCTTGGGGACCCTGCCATGCTGCAGGGCATATTTCAACATATTGCTGTGGTCACTACTGATAAATTCAATTCCCCACTGCAATTGTGGTTGTGAGCCCTGGTACAGAGTAATATGCACACTTGTTTAACCAAGTGGAGGGTGAGAGTACCGAGATATATGCATAAGCAGTAGTATTGAAAGAGCCAATTGAGACTTCAGTGGAACACTGGCATCTCAAAGTCAGAAATGTGAAAAGGAATTCTGCCTATATGAACATGCATCGATAATGGCAATACCAGTTGAGGCATTGCTGTTCACTTGCCTCTCCTCATTGTGACTGAAGCTCTCCATCCTAGTCATTGGTTATCATTTTCCTTTTCATATGTGAAGTTGTGCCAGTCCAAGGTCGGGAACCTTTTTTCAAGTGGGAAAGACATGCTCCTGCTTCCTATTTATTGAGTCCTATAGGATAAATAAGAGACCCTGCATGTTTCTCCAGATTTCCTTGACCTACCAGGGATTGGCAATTCCAAAATTAGGCGAATATACTGCCAATATGTTATCATTGAACATCATTGTGGCCTGGTAAAATCCAGTTCACAGCCACCTGTCATGGGCACTTGGTCTGTAAATTGGGATGATATTCAGCAGAATGCTAACCACTAAAAATTTCAGGGCATTTTGACTGTCATGGGGTGAAAATTGCTCTGCTGTTCATTCCAGGATGCAATTTCTTGGCTCATAGGCTTGTAACAACATCTAATTACTATGTCTTGCATGCTAGTCTTGTTCCCTTCTTGATGACTCTTAATCCTAACAGGAGATAAAATCACTTGGAAACCAGATCACATACCTAACCTCCATTCTGATAGATGCATTAACAGACATAATGTGACACTCATCATTTACTTTTTCACTATGCAGCTTTGAAATTCAGAGAAGTTGCCTTATCTTGACTCCCATAAGGCTTTAGAGATGTGAGCATTCAGACACTTTTTCTCAAGATTCTTTCTAACCACAAATACAGGAAACCTCTGCCCTTGATCTCATGTCTGCTTGATCTTATTCTTCTGTCATTGCAGAAGTGTGTTCAGACCAGCAACACTCAAAACGAAGCTAATATGAATGATTCATCAGGCAATCAAAGCACCTGGTATGTAATCTTCAGCTGCATTGTGACAGTCTTCACTTGCACCTCAGTCGCCATGCATCTAAACATTCCAGGTCCTGATCTCAAATCTCACAGATGGGCTTTCATAGGGCTCCACCAACTGATGCTCATGCTCATAGCTATCACTGTTCCTGAAGTTATAATCATATGGGCCTTCCATCAATGGATGGTTGTGATAATAATATATAAATGTATGTGCGACATGGTATTTGTTGCAGGATGACACAAGTATCTGATGTCAACCTTATATAAGCATAGACAGTTTTGTCCTGAGTCAATAGTCAATTGCCTTTAAGCAATTGACTGTCATACTCAGGTAAGTAGTAGTCATATGTACCTCAGCCTTTAAGCAATTGACCATCATGCTCAGTCTGGCCTATTATCCACTGTGTGAAAGTAACCTGCCTGCAACAGGTTATGGGCCCTGCACTTTAAGGCCTACTTCATTTTTTTCTTCACATCTTGCTTGTGCCCTGCTATCTCTCCATCAGTCATTTCACTACTGAAACAATATCACCACATACATCATGCCATCCTTTGACATGATCAAAAAAGGCTTCAACAACCTAAATGCCTCCAATTATGGTGAGTGGGAAGAAAACATGTCAGCCCTACTCAAAACTTGCCATGAATACCTTATCACCATTGGCTGTGACTCTTAACTGGAGTTTGCAGACCCCAAGAAGCCAACATTCCAGGAGAAGAAGGACTGGAAGGAGACTCAGATATCAGCTGCTAGCACAATCTACCTCTGCCTTGATGATCCAGAGAGGATGTGAGACACATTAAAGGCACACCATCAGCAAAGAAAACCGGTGACTCGATTTGTAGCCTATGATAGCTTCTTCAATCTCAAGAAGGAGACAGAAGAATCACTTCCAGACCTTGCCAGTTGGAGCACTCAAATCATGAGTTGTATCCATGCTCTGCATCCTGCTCATTTTGGCCTCCAGCAGTTAGAAGAAGAGCTTCTTGTTATGGCCCTGATTTGTGCACTTCCTCAGCCTGAATTTGGAAACTTCATCACATCACTATTCCTTCTCTCTGATAAACTCACTCTTGAAGGACTCTGCACTGCATTTCACAATGAAGAAAACAATCAGAAGCTGTGTGCTGGTGATCCAGCAGTCTCTGTCACTCTCAAAGTCACACCTTTCCATTCAGCCATGAATCTGGCTACCAATACCACTGCAAAATGTGGATGGTGCCTTTGCAAGAATCATGCAGAAGAAGAATGTATAACCAAGAAGCTCTCACTTAAAGAGGACCATGAAAATGCTGCTGACCATACTGCTGGAAAGCATCATTACAAGGAGGCTGGAAAGAAGGATTTGGAAGCTGCTAACTCTGCTGAGACAAAGGAGAAGACTGCTAGCCAAGCAAGTACTGATCTATCATCACCTGCTGTGTCTCATTGGAATACCAATACAGGTGCTTCTCATCATGTGACCCCTCACCAACAATGGTTCTGACTCTATGCTCCACATGTCATTCCCATTCATCTTGCAGACAATTCAGTCATCTATTCAGCAGGGATTGGGTCAGTAGTATTAGAGCCAGAGATTCAGAGGGAGAAAGGCTCAGCAGTGGAACTTCTTGACACATTACATGTACCAGCATTGAAAAGGAATCTCTTATCACCCTATCATCTTACATGGGAAAAGGGATTTAAGATCTCAATCACTGGATCAGATGTCACTTTCAGCCAGGGTGAAAAGATTCAATTCACAGCAACTGTAAACAAGAGCAATATCAGCTATGTCAATGCTACCACACATTTGTTCTTAAAATCAACCACTATCATTGCAAACTCAAGCTCTACAAGTACCTGCCAGATGGACAACACACTTTGGCACAGATGTTGCTGTCATCAAAACATGGACACTATATGGCACATGCATACAAAGCAGCTAGTAACTGGAATGAAGCAAGAGTCAGGTCCTCCAACTGATCCTATCTACATACCATGCCTCACTGGCAAACAGCATTGCCACAATGTTCCTTGTGGCCCCTCAGAGTGGAAGCAACACCTTCTTGAGTGAGTATACAGTGATATCAAAGGTCCAATGCCTGTTGCAACTTCAGAGAGCTATCATTACTGGATAACATTCATCTGCAGTGCATCTGACACTTGGGCTGTTGCACCTCTGAAGTATAAAAGTGATGCCTTTAATGCCTTTAAGCAGTTCAAAGCATATGCAGAGAATACCCATCCAGGACTCAAAATCATTGAGTTTCAGGAAGACAAAGATGGTGAATATATGGGGAAGGAGTTTGTTGACTTCTGTGCTGAGCATGAGATCAAAAGGCAACATACTGAACTCAATGAACCATACCAGAATGGCACAGCAGAACGAGCCAACCACACAATTGCAGAGGCCATCACTGCTATGCTAAATGAGTCACATCTCCCACCATCATTTTGGAACCTCACTCTCTGAGTATTCATTCATGTCTGAAATTGCATCCCCACAGATCCTCTTCCAAACACCACACCCTTCACAGAATAGGACCCAAATCACTGAAAACCAGATATATTCCATTTTCATGTGTTTGGATGCCTTGCATATGTGCTAGTATAAAAAAAAGGACATTGAGCATTAGAGTCACACACTCAAAAATATATCTTTGTTGGGTATCCAGAGGGAGTAAAAGGCTGGCTATTCTGGAACCTCTCTACACAGCAGTTCATCACCTCCAGCCATGCTGTATTTGATGAGTGTGTATTTCCTAGAAATCACAGAAATATTATAAATCCTCTTGGTGACAATACATCTCCCACAAACAGACATAACAGCACAGATACTGCTATACCTGATGCAACAATGCCTCATCAAGGGGAAGAGAACATACCTACTGATAAGCCATCTCTGCCATCTGAGCAACTCTCATCATTGCCATCCTCACCAGCTCTGTCCACTCTATCAAATATGCAAACACCTCCAGGATCACCTCTTACTCCACTATCAAGTCTTCTGACATCTCCTACACCCTCTTCACCACCTTCATGTTGACACACCCTCTCCATGTTCAGGCATGTAAAATTGCAAAAATTGCAAATACATGGACTGCATTCCAGGCCAGTAAGCATGTAACTGAAAATGGAACTAGAGCACACAGAAACCTAGCCATCATAATGCTAAACTGAAGTAACAATAAGCAGAGTGCATGGCCTAGTAACAGACTAATACCAGAGGGGTTAGGCTGCATGTGAGGTCCCAGCACTTGGCCCTAAATGTGCCAATACTATTACAAGAGGACATGCTAAAAATAAAAAGACTATGATTGAAATATGATTGGTAATCCTGATCACATTGATCAATGATGCACTGATGGAACATGCTTTAGAACAGGGAACTGAGACCCAAAGAAAGGTATCTGAATAATGGGGTGCTGAACAGAGAAATAACATGATGGCAACAAAGGAATAGATAGATGAATACTACCATCAGAGATGAATAGCATATGTACTGCTCAGAGACTTGCATGCATACTTACCATGCCTTAGCATGCTTAACATAGCGAGAGACTCTGCATCATACTGCAGTATGACATATACCATATTGGGTAGGTTAATTAATGCATGTCAGGCCAGAAGTGGTGCATTTTATGAGCCAGAGGGAATGTTGAGACACTGGAGAAGAGAAAATAACTATTGTGACTGACTCCAGACATGAGAGATAACTCCTGGGGTCCAGAACAGTTTACCACAGTCAGAGATGTGTCACCAAGGCAAGAAGAAAGTGAGCAGACTGGGCTAGGCCAGCTAGCTGAGGTCAGCTAGTGGGGAAACATTGTGCAGTCCTGGCCCAGAAGAGAATAAGCATGGCAACTGTGATATGCATGCAAATAATACCCACAGGATCCAGCATAGAGTCCTGCACTTTGAAGATACCATAGTAGGATTGTATTAGTAAGTACCACAGTAGAGTATTTAAATATGGTATTGTATGAGTAGAGATCAAGTTTCTGACCTCCCACAGTTGTGGTGTATTAGGCACAGAAAGCCTTGCACTCTAAGCTCTGGGTTTGTGTTAGTAACTTTGGGTGAGAGAATAAACATACTATTGAACATCCTTGAGAGAGCTGTGAGAACTAAGCGAGGCATCAAAGCTTGTGAAGGACTTAAGCCCAGTTTGATAAGAGATTTTAGATTGCACTCTAACCTGAGAATAAGAGAGCAGTGTCTGAAGGGCATCATCTTGAGTTTTTGAAGTATTTGTGACGCATGGTGCTACAGGTGGCAGAGGTTCAAACCCTTTGGTCTGTTGGACGGTGTTTTATTGGGTTTTGTGTCTCTGGATCGCATAGGTTTGAATCCTGTGGGTCTATGATCGGTTTGGAAACTTGTGGACAGAGATCTGTGCTCTTTGGCACTTGTGGACGTGTTTGTGATTGGTTTTTGCTTAGAGCATGAAGCTTTGAGTCGTGTATTGTGTGTGTTAGAGATTTTGAGGTGATCTGAGCTGTGCTTAGGACTTTTTGGAGAGTTTTGTGAGAGTGTTTCAATGTATTGTATTGAGCTGCAGTACCTTTGCCTTGAGGCCCAGCAACACCTGTTGCCACCTCTTGTTCTGATAAAACAAAAAGCTTTGAGACCTAGAGAGACCTCAGACTGTTGTAAGCACGCTATTACTGTTCGCATGCTGTGATCTCATTAAAGAAGACAATTATATTTGTTGATTGCTACTTTTATCGCATTATAATCCCCCCATGAACTAAGAGTTTTGTGTGTGTGTTGGTGTGAGTGTGATCAGTGGATAATGCTCTGCTGTATCCGTTTTCACCTTGCATGCACTCAGATCCTCTTCAACATCCTCAGGCATGCTTCGAGCCACAATACAACTCCAAAGGTCTTATAATTCTATCTCCAAACACTGGACATGGTTTTCACTGTAAACATTCTGGCACCAATGCAATGAACTCACCAGACTCAGATAAACCCATTTCTGATCCCATTGATGAAACCACTGCTGAGCCAGAGCTTACTGAGACAGATGTTGTCACAGGAATGATCTTTGTATTGCATGATGATGACTATATCACATATACAGAAGCTCTTGAGCTTGCATTTCAGACAGCAGTAGAGATGGCAAACCAAGCATCTGCACCCAATGATGAACCAAAGACACTTGCAGATGCAATGACTAAGCCAGGAGAGAAAAGTGAAAAATGGTATGAGGCAGCTCAGCAGGAATTGAATGCACTGCAGGAGAGTGGCACCTTTGAGCTTGTGAAGCTCCCCCTAGGGCGAAAGGCTATAGGTGGAAAATAGGTCTTTAAAGTGAAGCATAACCCTGATGGATCCATTGAATGCTACAAGGCATGCTATGTTGCAAAAGGGTACTCACAGCAGCCAGGTTTTGACTACACTGAAACCTTCTCTCCTACTCCAAAATGGGCAGCCATCTGAACAGTCCTCACTCTTGCTGCACTTGAGGACCTAGAGCTCTGGAGTGTGGACATCTCATCAGTGTTTCTGAATGGTGATCTAAAAGAGGAGGTATACCTTCAACAACCAGAGGGATTCGAGACAAAGGACAAGAGCTGGATGCTTCATCTCTTCAAGTCCATCTATGGACTGAAGCAGGCTGGGCATGAATGGCACAAAAAGCTCCACAGCACTATGACCAAGATGGGCTTTGACAGAGTATGCTGTGAACACAGTGTATGGGTGTACAAGAGAGATGATACTCAGATTATTGTTCCAGTGTTTGTCAATGATGTAACAATTGCCACAAAGTCTATGGAGTCTGCATAATATGTTGTCAATGATCTTAAGAAGCACTTTAAACTTCATGATCTAGGTCCAACTTCATTCCTCCTTGGTGTCAAAATACACAGAGACCATCTAAACCAAACACTCACACTCTCTCAACCACAGTACATTCAAAAAATCCTAAAACATACTAGAATGTCTGACTGTAACAGTGTCAGTACTCCTCTTGATCCACACACTAAGCTATTCAACTCAATGTCTCCTGCTACTCCAGAGGAATGGGAAACCATGTAGCACATCCCATATCTCCAGATCCTTGGCTCTGTAGCATTCCTGGCCATCACCACTCATCCTGACATAGCTTTTGCAGTCAGTGTCCTATCATGTTTCAGCAAAAACTCTGGATTGAGGCATTGGGAGGCCCTGAAATGCCTCCTCAGATACATAAAGGAAATAATTGACCTAAAATTGACATATTCACCTGATGCTACAAACCTAGACCTGTTCAAAATGTACACAGATGCAGATCATAGTGGAAACCCAGACAATGGGTGCTCGACCTCAGGATATGTTGTCAAGATGGGCACAGGTG
Organism: Guyanagaster necrorhizus; assembly: GCF_019112545.1. Lineage (NCBI taxonomy): Eukaryota > Fungi > Basidiomycota > Agaricomycetes > Agaricales > Physalacriaceae > Guyanagaster > Guyanagaster necrorhizus. Next base: position 768,415 of record NW_025064902.1, read on the forward strand.
CAGTCAGCTGGATGAGCCAGCTACAATCTATAGTAACCTTATCGACCACAGAGGCTGAATATGTGGCTGCCATCTCTGCTGGACAGGAAATTCTGTGGCTGTGAAATCTGTTCACAGAATTTAGCTTCCATCATCTGTTGCCATCTCCACTGCTGATTGACAACCAGTCTGCTCTCTCTGTTGCTCACAATCCTGATCATCATGGTCATGTCAAACATCTTGACCTCCACTTCTACTGGTTATGAGATGAGGTTGAGCATAGGCACATACATATTGAACATCTTTGCACAGAAGATATGCCTGCTGACATTTTCACAAAGGCCTTAGAAAAGGAGAAGATGACTCACATGATCAGGCTGTTGGGTCTTGAACTCTGAGAAGTATTGTGTCGAGGGAGAGTGTTGCAGGATGACACAAGTACCTGATGTCAACCTTATATAAGCATAGACAGTTTTGTCCTGAGTCAACAGTCAATTGTCTTTAAGCAATTGACTGTCATACTCAGTCTGGCCTATTATCCACTGTGTGAAAGTAATCTGCCTGCAACAGGCAGATATTACCAGCATAAATTGCAGATATCAACAAAGATATTCTGAAGACCCAGCTTGAATCTGGTCTTCAAGACAAATATGAGTTTCTGCAGGAGTTTGTTTAAGGTATGCATGCTTATAGCTGTTGATGTTACTTCTTACTCAGCAAGATTACAGGCATATATAATATAGTAAGTACTAATATATACATCTCTTTTGCTGCCAGTGTAATTATTTCCAGACATACCTTGCAGACATGCATGACTATAGTCATATTTTAGTGTAAGTGAGCTATATGTGCCTTCTGAACTGCATTGAATATGGTATAAGCATCCACACAAAGCTTCCCTCAGAGATATGATTTAATTATATTTTCTCATTTGATTCTCCTAGTCTTTGTAGGTCACAATATTGTGATTTCTCAAGGCTCACACTACAATCCATATACCTCATGTATTCTTTTATGAAGATGAGACAAATAATGCAGTTGATGGCACTTGGATGCCTATCCAATATGTTAGTATTATGCATTTCTGAAGTCCCATAATTTACTAATGTTGTTCAGATTAGAGGTATACTGGCTAATTTATGTGGACAAAATTGAGTGCCAATGAACAACATCAGCTATGCACTGCTATCACTGATATTTCCTCAAAGCTGATGAACATGTGGCTTCCACAAATTGGTAGCCTCTGCCAGGATCTACAGACAGTTCTTTGCAAGGCCTATGACAATGATGCAATTCAGCAAAACCAGGTAGGTACTACAAGACCTGTATCATTGTGGTCTGTTTATTTTCATATCCAAGTGGCTTATTGCTGCAGCTTCTGGCTATCTCAAATTATCCTCTTGCATTCCTCATACTAAAGAGAAACAGAACAGGATGTAGTCAGTCATTAACAAAATTCATGAATCAGATCTTGTGCAAGATGATGCTACTCCATTCATTCTTGACTACATCAACTCCTCTATGCAGAACATTCTTATCTATATGAATAATCCTATGCAGCTATGTGTGATTATTGACTGTGAGAGTGACAGGTTTGTCCTGAGGTGGACTGAAAACCCTATTTTTCATTGGCCAATGGGCATTCTGGCAGAAGAGAGTAAATATTTTTTGCAGGTTATTGCATAACAGTGTAAGGCTAGCAAACTCCCTGGTGCAAGAAGGATGTGTCTGCTCTTACAAGTTCTTTTATAATCACAAGAGGTAAATCCAGCAGCTTGGAGCAGATCTGACAGAATCCACCTGGAGCAATTGGCTCATTGGTAGTACAAATTCTGATGTCTGCTTTTGAGGGTGAATGGACAGAGCATGAGTGGAACATAAAGAGGATAAGAGAGAGAGATTACAAGAATTGCTCTAAGCTGTCTGCTTGTGTGATACCAGGCTCAAAGGCTTCTAGATATGCTTTATAGCTTCAGCTTGTAAGAGACTAGCAGAATTTTATTCTTTAGTTTTGAACTATAAAATTTGGTCTCCATTCTATCTATAAGGTTATCCTTTAAATATTGAGATCCCAATGACTTGTTCTCTTATCAGCTGTGGCTCCTATGAGTATCTAGACCACCCCTCTTTTTGCCTCCATCTGACTCAAACCAGCAGGGCATGACTGGCCTGCTCTATGGCTTCACTATCTGTGAGTGAATCAGCAACACCTTTCATGTCTAGTGTCTCATCAAATAGCTTTATAAGGCTATCCATGCCCAATCTATTTCTGATCAGATGAAGCATCCACTGTATGCACCCCTCAGCTGATATGCATCTGCTCCTAAGTGCTAAGGTTGCTTGTCAGACACAAAGGGGGGGGGGCAGACAGCAGAAAGCTGTCCATCATTATCTCATGGATTGTTGATCATGCAGCAGATCCTCAGGTAGATTGTATTAGTGCTCTTTTGCTTGAGCCTGTTATGATTTTCCTACATTTTTATCTTTTATTTAAGGAATTGATCTCTATCTTTGCTTAGTCAGAGCACTTAGCTAACACTTAGAACCATGAGACAGGCTTAGTCATCACAACAACACCCAGTTGGTCATTGTCCCTCAATATGATGGTAACTGCTTGATGACAGACAATACCCTTTTGTAGGTAGCTTAACAACACTGGACAAAATGCTCTATAATGCCAGGATGCACAATTAGGTAGTTATATCTTTAGATGGATGATGACTAGTATATAAGTAGTGTAGCTCTCACTGTAGTATTCCCAGCTTCAAGCTAAAGTTTATTTCTTTACTATCTTATCTTGAGCCAATTTAAAGGCCTTGAGACACAGAGCCACATAGCACATCAAGTGAACTCTGACATCATTGTCTGAAGTGTGAGACAGTGTCAGTTTATCATGTGTTTAGATCACATGTCATTTGGGCTTAACAATTAGCTCAAAGCTTCTAGCTTTCCTTTCTCAAGCCCAACTGTGCTGAGAAACCAAATGCCCCCTGCAATCAACTCATCAGACCTGAACTTTACCCATGAGTTCTTTGAACTCCTCACTTCTATTATCAGAACACTATTAGGATTATTGGTGATCATACAGCTGTACTGTGGACACCAATCAATCACTGCCTGGGCCATTAGACATTATCAAGAATTTCAGCACATCTGATGTATCCTCTGCAATGTCACTCCCAACCTCCCCTTCCATGACATCTTTCCCTCTGTCTGACAGTCCTTCCAGCCTATGGAAGGAACCATACCTGAAACTGACTCTGGGGATGCACATATGCATCATTCTGGAGAAGAAATGCACTGATACCTGCCCCAACCCCTGACAGCAATTGTTAGAGATGATAGCAACCCTTGGGCTACAGGGTTTTGAAGGCCAAGGCCCAACATGCCCATCCTACATATCAAGTGGACAGATGTCTCCAGCTGTATCTCTACAATGAGAGCCACCCCCTCAACTGCACCCTCTGAGCCTGGCATTGGATGCTGTGCCACAGACTCCCTTGATGCTTCTGAGATGGCTTGAGGAAATGGAAGTCCCCCTTCAAACAGCAACCATGGATCTGTATATGCAACACCAATGGGAAGTGGAGAAAGCTTTGCTATGGAGCTATATGTTGGAAACCAGAGTACTGACAGTGAAGAAGGAAGGATGGGAGTCATCAGGACAGATGACCCCTATTTTGACTATAACAGCAGAGAAGAAAGGTACTGGAGGGCTGCAGCTGCAGCTGCTGACTGCATGGAGTGATGCCAGAGATGCCACAAGGCTTGCAGAGCAAGAAGTGTACAGGCCCCACCAAGCCTGGTATAACCAGCTGACCCCATCAACCTGGTCCTCCCCTCAGAGGATGAAGTTTAACACACTGATTCCCTTCCCGAGTATATCCAGAAGCAGGTGTGAATCAAATATGAGACAGCTAGGGAGGACACCCTCTTCAGGCAATACCTTCAGGCATGAGAAAGAGCAGACTGGAGAAGGGGCTCAGGGTGTCCTAGTTTCTCTACCATCAACTGAACCCTCATCAACTCTCCTGACACTCTGTTCTGGGAGCCTAGCACTCCTGCCATATCTGAGCCTGACCCATGGGCTATGCCCCCCAAAGGCATTATCCACACAGACAACATCCACCAAAGGGCATCACTCAACCTCAATAACAACTGCCCACTATCTTATGGAACTGACTCAATTGCTGATACTGATGATATTCCAATCTGAGAAGGTGACCTCCCAAGCATGAGAGGAGATCTCAGAGGCAATGATGAGCATCTTGACTCCACCAGAGACCTCAAGCAAGTCCTGAACAGACATATCACAACACTCTTTCTCTAACCCTGCTTCTACTGAAACTTCTGCTGATATTGCAGAGCAGTGGCAGTGGAAGCAGCAAGAACTGAAGCTGAGGAGCAGCAGCAGAGAGGACAGCCTTCTTCTCACCCTGGACCTAGTGATGCTGGATCCAGTACCCAGCAGCAGCAGCAGCCAGGTCACTCTGGACATCTATGGCCTGTGCAACAGTTTCCTCCTCAAGGGGGACAAGAGTGAGATGGATGATGAGGGTGAGAACCCTCTCTCTGAATGGAGGAGTGTATTTATGAAACAAGCAACACAGGAGGAGTTGGCTAGAAGGATGCAGGAGGAGCACCAGAGTGAATTCTTACAGCTGTACCAGGAAGGGGCAGCCACATTATGGACAGATGACACCTGGCTGTTGTCACCCATGGGATTAAGGTATACTGCCACTGACAAGATCAAGGCTGTGGACATTATTCAATATGTGGCCACTGAGTGGACCATTTTTATTTATAACAAAAGATATTTAGGACATCAATTAGTGCTGCTATCAGCATATAGATCCTGATTCAATGTCAAACCAATACCATGGATGCCAAGTATCACATCCAGCCAGGCTGTATACACAGCACCCTCTATCTGAACCACATCCTCCCAGTACACATTTACCACCTCAGCCATCTGCAGCACAGCATCTCAGCTTATGCAGAGCTGACCCAGGCTGAGAAAGCCTTACCAGAATCTATAAATGCAACCTATGCACCAATCCTTTGCTAGGCAACTGCCACCAGACAAGGCTGAGGGAAGCAGAAAGGCACCAGAAGTGCTCCTGCCTGAAGAAGATAACCCTGAGGCACTAGAATTAGGGTTCATGATCCAGAACAGGCACATTGTGCACAAGAAGGCACCACCACCAGAAAGTCCCATTGCCAATGATGGCTCCCTCTATTCTTTCTCAGGGCTCCTGACATCTTGGAATGTCCCACTGTTTGGTGGAATCCTGAACCCAATGACAGCACTTATGGCCAATGCAACCATTCTAAACTGCAAACCGGTCCTCATCAGAGAACCCTGCTCCTTCAGGGGAGCATCTGAGGATATCAATCAATTCCTCACTAACTGTGACCAATACTTCCAAGTATTCACCTCATACTTCCTTCTCAATATGTACAAGGTAATGTTTGCCTCCACTCATATGGAGGACAAGGCAAAAACATGGTGGGTACTCCTAGCTCCCACATTCTGGTCAACCACATGACAGCACCACTGGCTGCCCATATGGCCAGTGTTCAAACAAATGATTATCAACAAATTCACCAACCTGGCAGTGCAAGAAGTACACAAACAGAAGATGAAGGACTACAGGATGAGGGACAAACCAGCCACCAAATACTTTGATGAGCTAGAATGACTCAGCAAACTTGCTGGGGTTCAGGATGACACTGCTGATACTGGGCAAATGGTCAAATACATGAAGATGGGAGCTCTAGCCTCCTATCTCAAGATGATCTCAGATATTGGCCAAGATGTTCTGAAGGGATATGATGAATGGAAGGCCCATATCATCAGGATGTACAAGGAAAGACAGTGGCAGAGAGCAGAGCAGATGACCCTGGCAGGAGGACAGCAGAAGCATCAGGGACAGGGCCCAAAATTGAACCCCTCTAATCTGACCATGTCTGTGAAGCCTGGCAGCTCAGCCCCAACTTCCTCCTATGGCAAGAAGAAAACTGGTATGGGCATGACATTTACTGGAACAGGTAAACCAATGGACATGAATTGACTCAAAAAGGAGGAGAAGAGCTCTAATTATGGCAAAAAGGGCCACATGGCACAGAATTGCCCACAGAAGAAGAACAAGCAGATCTAGAAAGATCTCAGGGCACTAATCATCAAGTTGCAGAAGGAAGAAGAAGCTCTCAGACTGGAGACAAAGGTCGAGAAGGTAAAAGACAAGGCCAAGCAGTGAGTGATTCTGCTGACTCAGCCAGAACATTGAGTGGTGTGTCACAAGCAGATGCTGGATGGACTGATTATATCTCTGTAGTACCACCTATGTCTAAATTATGCATGCATTCAAATATACCTGACTCTACCACTGAACAACAAGAATTGCTGAAAGAAAAAACTCAACCACCTTTGGGTCAAACAGGGGCAGCAAGCTCCACTAGCTGGCTCAAGCTATTCAATACCAAATGGACTTTGTGAGCCATCAAGGATGCAAAGGATGAAGCCATGACAAAAGCCATACTTAGGAACTGGGTTCACAAGACCTGCACTGAAGAAGTAGTCAATGAGGTAATAGAAGGAATGAAGAAAGCCAAGCACTGTCAAGCATTGGAATGGCTCAATGAACTTTGAGGACCACAGAAGTTTATCCAATGATCCAAAACCCCAGGCCAAGGTCCAAATCAAGATGCTCATGGCTTGAAGCATCCACATGGTCACTGCACTAATTGATAGTGGGTGCACCAGTAGCTCAATCAATCATACTTTTGTCACCAAGCAGAGTCTCCCTACTTGAGCCACAGTGGCCCCAATTCTGGTCTACAACACAGATAGAACCAAAAACCAAGCCAGTTCAATTACTAAATTCATCAAGTTTAGGCTCATAATCAGTGATCACTCTGAAACAATCAACTTGGCCATAACCGATCTAGGAACCAAGAAGATCTTCCTTGGTCATGACTGGCTGATCCACTATAATCCACTCATTAACTGAAAGACTGGTTGAATCACATTCACAATGTGTTACTGCCAGAAAATCCTATTTGAGTTATCTGATGAAGATCCCAAAGACCAATGGGATGAGGAGATGGAGGACAGTGAGACAATCCTCATCATGGACTTGCAAAATGCCATCTATATTTGCACCATGCATCATGCCAATGACCTGGCAGTGAAAACCAATGCAGGAAAGAAGGAAAAAACATTTGAAGAGATGGTACCTGAATGGATGCAAGACTATCATGACCTATTTGAGAAAGAAAGCTTTGACAAGCTACCAGCTTTAAAACCATGGAATCATGCTATCAAACTGATCCTCAATGCCAATGCCAACTTGGACTGCAAAATGTACCCACTTGGCAACAATGAGCAATAGGAACTTGATAAGTTCTTGGATGAGAACTTATCTACTGGACAAATCCAGCCATCAAAATCTCTGATGGCTTCTCCCTTCTTCTTTGTCGAGAAGAAGAACAGAAAGCTTTGACTGGTACAAGACTATCAGAAGCTTAACAAAATAATGATCAAGAATCATTACCCTCTTCCATTAATCTCTGAACTTATGGATAAACTGTGCAGTGTCTGATATTACACCAAGCTAGATGTCCACTGGGGTTATAACAACATGTGGATCAAGGAAGGTGATAAATAGAAGACCACCTTCCACACCAACCAGGGCCTATTTAAACTGATGGTCATGTTCTTTGGTCTCACTAATTCACCAGCCACTTTTCAGTGGATGATGAATGATATTTTCAAGGACCTTATCACCACTGGGAAGGTTACAATCTACTTGGATGACATCCTACTCATGTCCAAGATCCAAGAAGAGCACCAGAAGCTAGTATGGCAAGTACTAGCTCTGATGAGAAAACACCACCTATTCCTCAAAGTAGAGAAATGTGAATTTGAGGTACTCAAGACCAAGTACCTCAGAGTCATCATCAGTGAAGGAAGCATTCAAATGGACCCTGTTAAGATGGCAGGAGTGATGGAGTGGCCAGAACCCACCAAGAAAAAAGAATTACAATCCTTTTTGGGTTTTACAAACTTCTATCAGTGCTTTATTCAGGACTACAGCAAGGTAGTCTGCCTTATGACCCAGTTAACCAGCAATGCACCATAGACCTGGCACCTGGCCCAACAGTCAGCATTTAATAATCTTAACTGCTGACTGGCAGAGGATGTAGTACTTGCCATCCTGACATAGGAAGACAAATTCTAAGTTGAGGCAGATTCCAGCCAAGGAGCAATTGGTGCCATCCTGTCTCAGGAACAAGATGGAAAGTGGTGAGCTGTAGCATTTCTTTCCAAGGCCTTAACAGTCACAGAACAAAACTATGAAATATATGACAAGGAGTTACTTGCAATCATGCTCACCTTGGAAGAATAGCAACATTATCTGATTGGCACAGCTGAAACCTTTGAAATCTGGACAGATCATCAGAACTTACAATACTTCTGACAACTGCAAAAGTTAAACTGATGACAAGCTAGATGGGTCACCAAGCTCAGCCAATACCAATATATGCTGCATTACAAAGCTGGTGCAGCAAACAAGAAAGCTGATCTCCTCAGTTGACAGACTGACCATGATCAGAGGGGAGGAGACAATGAGGGAGTCATGTTATTAAAATCCAAGCACTTTTAGATGATGATAATGCTGACTGAGGAAGAAATCCATAAATGGATCAAAAGCACCACAAGAGACATGAAGAAGTGGGACCAACATATAGCCCCATCACTCAATCATGAGTGCAGAATGACAAGAGAGGAAGAAATGATCTGCTATGATGGGCAGATTTATATTCCTAGAGACCAGGCTCTCCATGGTGAAATTATTGCCACATGCCATGACCATGCAACTGCCAGCCACCCAGACATTGCCAAAACCAAAGAGCTCATCCTATGGGAATACTGGTGGCCCAAAATGGACACAGACATCACACATTATATCAAAGCATGCAAGGTGTATCAAAGGGGCAAAGCATCAACACAGCCCTGAGCAGCACCACTCCACCTGAATGAGGTCTCATCATCACCATGGACTCACATTTTTGTGGATATGATCACTGGATTATTGGACTGCAATAGCTATGATGCTATTCTCATCATAGTCAATCAATTCTCAAAAGCAATCATACTGATCACTTGTTCAACAGAATTAACATCAGAAGAATGGGCAAAAATCCTATGAGACAAGGTTTATGCCAAATAGCGGATACTCCAAGTAGTCATCTCTGACAGAGGCCCACAATTTGTGTCTAAGTTTTTTGGATGACTTGTACTGGCTCCTCAACATCAAATGGAACACATTGACAATGTTGAAGAGGATCTGAGTGCACACAAGGTGAAAACAGATACAGCAGAGTGCTATCCACTGACCACACTCACACCAACACACACACAAAACTCTTAGTTTGTGGAGGGATTATAATGTGATAAAAGTAGTAATCAACAAATATAATTGTCTTCTTCAATGAATCTACAGCATATAAACAGTAATAGCATGCATACACCAGTTGTAGATCTCTCTAAGTCTCAAAGCTTTTTATTTTATCAAAACAAGAGATGGCAAGAGGTGTTGCCAGGCCTCAAGGCAAAGAGTACTGTAGCTCAATACAATATGTCAAAACACTTCCACAAAACCCTCAATATATCCTAAGCACAGCTCATATCACCTCAAAATCTCTAACACACACAATAAATGACTCAAAGCTTCACACTCTAAGCAAAAACCAATCACAAACATGTTCACCAGTGCAAAAGAGCACAGATCTCTGTTTACAAGTTTCCAAACTGATTGTAGACCCACAGGATTCAAACCTATGCAATCTAGAGACACAAAACACAATAAGACACCATCTGACAGACCAAAGGGTTTGAACCTCTGCCACCTGTAGTACTGCACATCACAAATACCTCAAAAACTCAAGATGATGCCCTGCAGACACCACTCTCTTATTCTCAGATTAGAGCATGATCCAAAACTTCTTATCAAACTGGGCTCAAGTCCTTCATGGGCTTCAATGCCTTTGCTTAGTTCTCAAAGCTCTCTCAATGATATTCAATAATGCATTTATTCTCTCACCTGAAGTTACAAACACAAACCCAGAGCTACAGTGCAAGGCTTTCTGTGCCTAATACACCACAACTGTGGGGGTCAGAAACTTGTATTCTACTCATACAATACTGTATTTAAATACTCTACTGTGGTACTTACTAATACAATTCTACTATGGTATCTTCAAAGCATGGGACTCTGTGCTAGATCCTGCAGGTATTATTCATATGCATATTGCAGTTGCCACACTTATTCTCTTCTGGGCCAGGACTGTGCATTGTTTTTTCACTAGCTGATCTCAGCTATCTGGCCTAGCCAGGTCTGCTCACTTTCTTATTTCTCTGATGACACATCCCTGACAGCAGTAAACTGTTCTGGACCCCAGGAGTTATCTCCCATGTCTGGAGTCAGCCACAATAGTTATGTTCTCTTTTCCAGTGTCTCAACATTCCCTCCAGCTCATAAAATGCACTGCTTCTGGCCTGACATGCATTAATTAACTTACCCAATATAGTATGTGTCATATCTCAGTATGATGCAGGGTCCCTTGTTGTCTTACACATGCTAAGGCATCATAAGTATGCATGCAAGTCTCTGAGCAGTACATGTGCCATTTATCTCTGAGGGTAGTATTCCTCTATCTATTCCTTTGTTGCCATCATTTCATTTCTCTGTTCAACATCCAGTTATTCAGGTACCTTTCTTTGGGTCTCAGTTCTCTGTTCTAAAGCATGTTCTATCAGTGCATCATTGATCAATGTGATCAGGATTACCAATCACATTTTGATCATATTCTTTTTATTTTTAGCATGCCCTCTTGTAATGGTATTGGTGCATTTAGGGCCAAGTGCCAGGACCTCACATGCAGTCTAACCCCTCTGGTATTTGTCTGCTACTAGGCCATGCACTCTGCTTATTGTTACTTCAGTTTAGCATTATGATGGCTAGGTTTCTGTGTGCTCTTATTCTATTCTCAGTTACATGCTTACTGGACTGAAATGCAGTCCATGTATTTGCAATTTTTGCAATTTTACATGCCTGAACATGGAGAGGGTGTGTCAGCATATCACCCCCAGATGGATGGACAAACAGAATAGGCAAACCAAGAGGTGGAGAAATATCTCCATCTCTTCATCAATTATTGACAAGATGACTGGATAGAATGGCTGGTGCTTGCCACCTTTCAGTACAACAACAGAATCCACTCAACCACCAATAAAACCCCATTCTTCATCAATCATAGACAACATCCCAATGTTGCCCAGACCAAATGACACTGCACTACAACACTAGCCTTGAGTGACTTTGCAGCAACAATGATGAAGATTCACACTGAAACACAAGTGATTCTCACCAAAGCCACAGAAACAATGAAGAGGCAGTATGACAAACACTGAAGATCTGCACACAAATATTCCACCAATGACAAAGTATGGCTGGATATGATGAACCTTCACCTCCCACATCTGAAATGTAAACTCACTGACAAGTGAACTGGGTCTTTTTCTATTCTGGCAAAGGTTGGCAACTCTGCATACAAATTATGGCTCCCCTCTATCTGGAAAATACATGATGTCTTTAACAAGACATTGTTAATGCCATATATTGCACCAGCATTTCTGAACCAGGAACACCAGCCTCCACTACCACCAGAACTGATTGATGACAAAGAACACTATAAAGTCAATAAAGTTCTATACCACAAACTATGAAAAGTCAAAGCTCATGGTGGGGGCATGCAGACAACAGTCAACTGTTTGGTTAGTTGGAAGGGCTATGGCCCTGAATCTAACCAATGGGTGAATAAACAGTATATGAATGCCAATGGTATCATCCACAACTATGAACAATCACTGGAGTGACCAATTCATAGGTCAATGTCTTCATGAATCTTACAAGAAGGGCAGGTCATCTGTTCTCAGAATGCCTACACTTATCTCTAATTTAACCACCAGGACAATAGTCTTAAGGAGGGGGTAACATTACAATTTTTCTATATTTTTATCTTTTATTCAAGGAATTGACCTCTATCTTTGCTTAGTCAGAGTGCTTAGCTAGCACTTGTGTTGGGATTTTGCTGGAAAGTTCTAGAAAGGGCAATCCAGCATCATGCTGAGAGTTGATGAGTAAGCTCAAGAGAAAGAGAAAGTTGTAGTAAATTCTAGATACAAGCCTAGAGAGTATAAATACAAGCTCTGTAGGAGCTGTAGAAGAACAAGTTCATTCTTTCTGGCCTTACCAGCCTGTAGTCTACTCTGTGCAACACTAAGGACTTCCAACAGCTTGGGACCATGGGATGGGCTTAGTCATCACAACAATACCCAGTCGGTCATTGTCTCTTGATACAATGATAACCACTCAACAATAGATAATACCCTTTTGTAGGTAGCTTAATGACACTGAACAAAATGCTCTATAATGCTAGGATGCACAATTAGATAGTTATATCTTTAGATGGATGACAACTAGTATATAAGTAGTGTAGCTCTTGCTGTAGTATCTCCAGCTTCAAGCTAAAGTTTATTTCTTTACTATCTTATCTTGAGCCAATCTAAAGGCCTTGAGACACAGAGCCATATAGCACATCAAGTGAACTCTGACATCATTGTCTGAAGTGTGAGACAGTGTTAGTTTATTATGTGTTTAGGTCACATGTCATTTGGGCTTAACAGAGCCATAGTGAAAGGGAATAGTTCCTCATTTTGAAGGTAGAATAATGCTCACTGCTCAGCTCTCTTGATGCTCTGGCAGATCTAGAGCCAGAAAAACTGAAATTTGGTGCCATAAATCTATAGTGCAGCATAATGGATCTCAGAGAATGTACTGCAGTGGAAAGATGCATTCAGTCATGGTACTGGTGATCTAAGGAGTCTGGGTGATAGAGCTCTACATAGTGGGCAAGCCAATGAAGGCAAGGTTGATTGGAGAAAACTGTCTTATCATCATCTGTCTGAAAATAGGTTTTTTAAAATCTGATCCCCCTCCAATGTCTTCCTTCTGCTTCAGATTGTGACTTTTGTGAAGGATTATCTTCTGTTCAGTAATATCCCTCAGATTTGTTATGCACTATGAGAAGAGCATCCTGTAGAATCATTTCTTAGTTTGCTCTTCTCAGTGGCATCAGCTTGATTTTGACAAGAAGCCTTATTCTGCAAGTACTTGTGATGAGTGCATTGTAGGACCACAAGCACTCTTCAATGTCCATGATGGTTAGAGTAAGCAAGATGTGAAATAGATAGTCTAGATACCTCCTGTGGCTCCTAGCTATCATATTTCATTGTAATATAAGTATTGAAGGTCATGCTGGGATTATTCTGAATATATCTGACATAAAAAGACAAGATAATATTGATGGTTTTAGAGACAGATGATCATGCAGAGTGATGGGTAGACTTTTTCACATTAGAAAATTCAAGAAGCATCCACTTTAGGTGGCTAAGAAGTGCATGTTCAAGAGATGCAGTTGACTGTCACTATTTGCTAAGAGCATTGGCTCAGTCTGGTTCCTCCAAGATCACATGTTTCATTGCCATAGATTTCTGCTTATCCATAGCTACAACCAAGATCAACTATTCAAATACCTTTGAATGTCATCTATGCAAGAGACAATGACCTTATCTCTGGTGGCACTAAAATTTCCTTTGTTTCTGTCATCAATATTTATGACAAAGATCAAATGCCACTCACCCTCAGAAATATAAAGCCAGTCCATGTCATTGCCATTTCCTTATCCTCTTTCTTCTCTATCTCACACATAGAGCTTAATATTCATTGACTTAGAGCAGTTTTCAGAGGACAATATTGCTCTGCAAGAACATGTGATTATTGGCTATTGGACCAGTCAGACCTCATCTACTCTTTCACAAGGCAACTGTTTTCTGCCTCACACCCTAGAGAATATTGCTGCAGCAGACTTTGGCTTGTCTCCTTGCCTGCTGATTGCACACTGTGACTTCAGTTCACATCAAGCTTCCTATGCCTCCTTGCTTGCCAGAAGCAGTACTCCATCTCCTGTGGACACTAGCTATGCCATATTGACTGCTAGTCCACAATCCAACTCTGCATCTGAGCTTAGCCTGGTGCTTCTGCAGAATTCTCCTTTAGTGACATCTACAGCACTTCTGGAATCCTCAGTTCTACTCTTTATATTTGCACAAGTCTAGCAGATTATCTCACAACTTACACTGCAAGCTGCATCTGCATTGCCTATGCAACCTCCTGCAGCCCCTGTTATAATCTCTCAGTTTATTTCTGCTGTGACACCTTTATATAAGTCCTTTTTTGAATGCTTTCCTGAGTTAGAATAGGCCATTCTGCTTTCTGTTGTCAAGCACAAGAAGTATCCATTTGAGATTGTGAAGCTCAACTTGTTCCTTCACCTCAGAGCTGATGCAACAGATGTCAATTCTAATGTGTTAGACTCAAGTGTCATATGAACAGATACATATGATAAATAGAAGTCATCTCACACTTCAGGTGATTGACTGGGTTCACTGATACATATTCTAATTGATGTGTCACAAGGCCTCTTTTAGAATTGGCTTGAGTGTGGAATGATATAGATATAAACTTTAGCTTGAAGCTGAGGTTTCCAGCAAGAATGAGCTGTTTTAAATACCATACAAGTCATAGCTAATAATACTACTGCCTATTGTGTGTTGTCAAGTCCTTTGTGCTCTTTGTCCTTGAGTATCATTATCATACATAAAAGGTTGATTGTGCATCATCAGGCAATGCTGTTGCATTGAAAGATAATGACAGACTTGGCCAGTTGTGATGACTAAGCCTTGTCCCATGGTCTTAAGTGCTTGTCTTTAGTGCTCTGACTAAGCATAAATAGGGGTTGTTCAAGGAATAAAGTGAAAAATCATAACATGATGCCCCTTGTCTTCTGCATGAGGACTTTTCTGACATCACCTTGGTTCTCTCTCATCTCAGCACTTATTTCTGAATACTTGTGCAACATACTGCTTTCTGTGGTCATCCAAATCAGTCTCCAGATATTGAATGGTTTCTATTGCTATGTTAATCACTTGATTTTACTGTCATTGCAGAATGAGTGGAATGCTGTCTTGTCATATCATATTGGGCATCATGAGATGGAAAACAGTGACTTCACTGGCTAAGGACTAACTAGCCAAAAATTAATTACAAATTACCTAGCCACACATGTCTATGCACTCACCTCCTCCTCATCTAACAGAAAAGCTGCCAAATCTAAGCAATCTGAGCAGTATTGTTTTACATGGAATGAGAGAAAGTGTTCTAGGAGTTTCTCCTGTGACCACAAACATGTGTGCAAATGTTGCAATGATAAGCTTCTAGACTCTGTGCATTCTGAAATTGCAGACCTGAATAATTATTTTCAACATCTGCTCTTAAATGGGCCTTAAGTAAACCAATCATTTTGGGTTCAATGGCAGTAATGTTATTCTCTTATGCATGAAGATTATATGTTATCCATGAACTTTCCATTTGTCTGCCAAATTTTTCTCATTAACTTTCATGATACATGAACTTTCTATTTAATAATAAGTGCCATAGGCATAGCCCAACACCACAATATCTGATCAGACATATGTCATTATTAGTATACACATAGTACCCTAAGGCAGCTCACAAGGTCTATTATGATATGTATACAAGGCTGGCTGCAGATGTCTAAGATTTTCACAGCTAGCATGTGGAAGAGTAATAGGCTACAGAGGACTAACCATATGTTTGATTAGATATTCATAAGAAATATTAGAAGGACTAGTATACTATTGGCTATGTAAACTTTTAAATATGCTGTGTTTACTAAAAGCCTCACAGCCTTGAAGGCTTCATATAATAAAAAGTTTCCTATGCTCACTAAGCTCAGTACTGCAGTTAAAAATACTGTTTAAAGGTAGCATACTCAGTATTAGTAAAATGATAGTATAAGTAGTGTATAAAAAGAGCACAGATGAAAAATATAAAGACTAATTGACACCCATACTATACTATACATCAGTATGACACTCCTCTAATAGAACCAGTTACACAGACCACCTATAGGTCAATACCCTTCAACTGAGAGTGTTATAGCATCTTGACAATCTTACACCCTTCTTGGAGGCTTGCATATGACACTAGTGAACTTATAAATTTATAAAATATTAGATTGTTTTGCTTCATTTTCAAAAATGTAAAAGAGATCTGCTGCTCTTGCATGTCATCCTCACACTTTCTAGATCTAACAAAAGACTTTAAACAGTAACTGGATAACACTAACAATATCCCTAGACTCCACTGAAACTACATATAGGATTCCAACATTAAAAGTTTATGCTGCATATAGGTTGCATCATCAAGTACTCAGATCCATATGTGACATTCCAGTTATAGAAAAGTTCATATATATACTGTGAGTCACTATATACAATTCAGAGTCTCATGCTCCTGTAGCTACTTCTTGCTACACCCCTTTGGAGATTAGTCACTGTATGAAGGTATATGACTAGACCTGCTTAGACTGACCTTTAGATTCTGTGTTTTGGTTTAATTTACCAATATAGGTTTTGTGTTTTCTACCTGCAGGGAGTCTGCTAACCAAACAATTTCTAGTTCATCAGTGACTACACTGATCACCCAGAAAAGAATTGCTCAGAAGAAAAGAAGAAAAGGAAAGCCTGAAAAACTGATAAAGCAAGAAGGACTTGCTTTCAACATAGTGCTGCTTGCTTCAGCCAGCAGCCACTTTTCTTGGTATCTTCATTGGATAATTCATCTTTGGCTCCTTCTTTCATTTTTTCTCTCCCTCATATGGTGTTATTTCTCTCACTGTATGTTAAGCTCAAGTTACACATAGTCTAAATATGTGATAAAATAGTGCTGTATTATGTTCATACAGTCATGTCAGAGTTCACTATATGTGCTAGATAGGTGAAGTGCTCCAAGGCCTGAGACAAGTGGGTTCAAAGTGAAGTGGTATAAAATAAACTTCAGCTCAAAGCTGGGTATCTACAATGAGAGCTATGCTACTTATATACTGTCTTTAGTCTGAGATAAATATAATACTATCTATTGTATATTTCTGTGATATAATCATTGTCACCTCTGGTCATCAGAGATAGAACAATGAGGTATTGTCTGTTGTTGAGACATCTGTCACCATTCATAAGACAATAACATGGATTATCTATTGTAGTTGTGTAATCATTCTATATCCACCAATAAGTGTCTGTGATTAGATAGATACCAAGATAAGATAAGATAAAAGATAAAAAAGATAGAGAAAAATTATAACAAAATCTGAAAAATTATGCACTATCAACCATCTTTTATGGCTGCACTCATCTTCTGTTAATGATGGCATTTCTGACTTAAAATCTCACATATCTTATAAGATGTTCAAGAAAGCAGCCAAGGACCTCATTCTCTCATGGCCTGATTGCAAGATGTCAAAATTGGACCTTAAAGATATATTTTGGCAAATTTCCATCCAGACATTATCTTGGGATTTCTTAGAGCTGCAAATTATTTTTTGCAGGTGCTTACCTTCAGGTTAAAGACTGCTTCCTATATCTTTAACTTGTTTGCAGAAGCACTGCATTGAATTATCCAACATCACATATCTACTGCTATACATCATTATTTGGATGATTTTCTTTAAATGTTTTTCTCACACACTCTAGACACCATATCTACTGCAGCTGTGGAATGGATACTAGCTCTTGGTCATG
The DNA here is from genome assembly GCF_019112545.1 of Guyanagaster necrorhizus. Classification (NCBI taxonomy): domain Eukaryota; kingdom Fungi; phylum Basidiomycota; class Agaricomycetes; order Agaricales; family Physalacriaceae; genus Guyanagaster; species Guyanagaster necrorhizus. The sequence continues at coordinate 786,182 of NW_025064902.1, forward strand.
AGCTTGTTCTTTTCTTCCAGGAATCCAAGACAGAATAGCCCTCATATGCCATTGAGTTTCCTGGTATCATCCTTGACTCTGCACATAGAAGCTTGCCTACTAGTTGATAAGCTTTCATACCTTCATGATCTCCTCTGCCTATGGGAAATCAAGAGCTCATGTATCCTCCATGAGCTGAAGGAACTTACAGAGTATCTCCAATTCTGTTCACAGGTTATCTCTCACTCATGCCCATTCTTCTGTTGGCTGTATAATTTTGCATCTTCTTTTTCATCTAAGTTCTCCATCTGGCACATTCTATAAGGTGTTGCCTCTAATATCAACTGGTAGAGTGTATTCAGCTCGAAGTGGAGTAGAGTCTACCTGTTGAAAGAAGAGTGAGAGATAGTTTCTGTTTTCACAGATGCTTATGGTCAAAAAGGCTTGGGTGGTCATTTTGGTGATGAGTGGTTCTCTTTTCATTGTGCACACTGCTTGAAGGGTTGTGACATCTGGTATAAGGAGCTGTATGCCATCTTGCAGGCAATTTTATACTAGGGTGACATATGGTCAGAAAAGGCAGTCAATTTTTGTTGTGATAATCAGGATATTGTTAGCTGGCTCAATTCTGAGATGAGTCAGTCTTCACATAGCATGGCAGTCCTTCAGGTTATATTAATGCTTGCATCTTACTTGGATTTCTCTTTTTTCTCAGTTTGGATTCCTACTGCTGAGAATGACATTGTTGATATGGCATCTTCTTTCCAGTATCACTACATATTTCAACTTGCATCCAACCTTCAAAAGAAATCCTCTTCAATAAAGTTCCATCTTCATTCTATAAAACACACTCTCACTACTCTTCATATGTTGCATTCTTTCTCTTCCATGGCCTCACATCCAGCACTCAGAAACATACTCCAGTGGACAGAAATCCTTTATTGACTTTCTCAGACTTCATCTTGAGTTCATGGACCCTCCAGGCCAATTCTTACCAGCAAGTATCACTGCAGTAATGGAATGGGTGGCCTGGTTAGGCTCCAGAGGATTGATGCCAAAGACCATAAAATCATATATTAGTGCATTGTGCTCACTTCATATTGATGCAGGGCTTTCTTGTGATCAGTGCAAGTCCTTGTCTGTCTAGCACCTCCTTCAGAGTATCAAGTGCTTCCATGGTGAGTGAGAGCAGAACTCCAAGATGTCTATCACATTGAATATCCTACAAATGTTGTCTTCCATTGTAAAGAACACTGTTACGATTTTTCCTATTTTCCTTCTATTTTCTTTTCTTTTTCCTTGGAAGTGATCTCTATCTTTGCCTAGTCAGGGCACTTAGGCCAGTGCCTATGACCATGGGAACGCTTAGCTCAGCAACCCAAGATGGTCATTCTCCTGTCACACTGCTGTATGCTGTGAAGGGAGAGACAATGCTCGTTTTGTCCTCAAATTGCAGTGC